>NC_043978.1:9960342-10080622 GCF_902148855.1 Sphaeramia orbicularis | reverse complement strand
ACAATCACTGTCATATTCACACCTATGGGCAATTTAGATTAACCAATTAACCTATCAGTGCATGTGTTTGGATGGTGGGAGGAGCCAGAGTACCAGAGAGAACCCACGCAAACACAGGGAGAACATGCAAACTCCACACAGAAAGGTCCCACCCCCATGCACTAAAGGTCCCACCCCCATGGACTGGTGCTGGAATCAAACCCAGGGCTTTCTGTCTGTGAGGCACCAGGTCTATCCACTGCACCACTGTGTCCACAACAGGACATGTAAATGTCAAAGTCATGTGAAACTATCGTTTGTTCTTTTTGACATGTCTGTATGGATAATACATTGAGAAAATAGTTCTGTTTAATGTGTCTTATTGAATGTCAGTTGTTTGTGGTCAATAGATGTTTTCTGAGGAGAGAACCTGAGCCCAACATTTGGAAGAACCCACATTAACAGCTTCATTCCATGAAATATGCATTTTTGACCATTTGGGTGACCTTTGACCTATAATTTGACCTTGACACTATACCTTTTGTAGTGCAAAGCACTCTTAAGACATGACATGTCTCACAAAAAAAACACTGAAGGGCCCAGCATGAGCAGATTGTTACATTGTACTTTGTCAAAAGTGAAGAAAGTTTGAAAGTTGCCAAAAACCCCACGTTTTCAGGGTTGAAAAAGTAATTTTCGGGGTAGGGGGGGTTTTTTGGCTTGATTTGAAATTTTTTTCACATTTTTGTATTCCCTAGACATGGGAGCATTAGAAAATTTAGGCTAAAGTTGAATCTGAAAATTTTCCTGAAATAAACCCCCCCCACAGCCTTAGCCTCAGCTGGCGACTTGTAGCGGTGCAGCGCTCATGAATCCTCTGGAACAAGCAATGCGCGTGCCAGTACTCTGGAGGCGTGGCTTCGTAGGGACATCTGAAGAAAGGGGTTTGGACTTTTGAAAGGAGTATTTTCAAAATGTAGCTGCTCAAACTGTTTTTCTAAGATCTCGGACCCACCTTTAATGTCTGATTGGACCCAAAAATACAGCATAAATGAATGTTAGCTGACACCAAACAGGATCCACAGATCTAGGTTTGGTTTCCCAGATTTGTGGATTCATCTACTTCTCTTTTCTTTGTCTTTCGGTGTCTGTAAAACGATAGCTCCCACTGCTTTAAGAACCTGTTCATACAATCAATCTCACAACAGCTGTTCCCCATTTTTTATTAAATATTGTTCTTCAGTTTAGACAGTATTGAAGCCAACGCTGTCACTCATCTCCCTCTTTCTGCCACTCAGTGGGAGGAACCGCGGTGACTTCCACTAGCGGTGACGTCATGTGCATACCCTCTTTTGTTGCTCGTGGTTAGATGCCGCCATCTTGTGATCAGATTATGAACTGCAGTGAAAGTAACAAGATGGCGGCCGGAGGCAGAAGTTTAACAAAGGAAAGTTATTAAAAATCGGCTAAAACTTAATTAGAACGGCTTTATTCGATATAAATTTGCGCTGAAAGTATCATAATCTACAACAGTCTGAGAAAAACACCCAGATTAAGACATAAGTATCGAAAATCTTCTTTGAAACAAAAATCAACGTAAAAAATGAAAAACTTTAAAGGCCGTTGGGTTGAATGTGTCATTAATCTTTATTTCAGTCAAATATACCTTGAATTTCTTTACTTTGGCATAAATAGTTTGGAATAAATCGGTTATTAACTGAGTTTATAGCGTTTATAATAGGACAAAGTTAGTTTTAGACTAATTTTAACAAACGTAGCAGCAACAAAAACATGAAGGTAAATTTCTTCAAGTATATTTTTGTGTCTTTTCACACATTGAACTCGTTTAAAGTTACTTATTTAGCTCCTTTTAGCGAAAGGCTGTTATTTTTATATTGTGTTTTTTATTTTTCATTTTAAAGTCGATTTATTTTGCTCGTAAACGTATATTTGACAGTTTCTGAAACCAGCTAACTCTAACTCACACCTGTTTTTTATAATAATAATAATAATAATAATAATAATAATAATAATAATAATAATAATAATGTCATTTACACCTGGGGTTTTTGATTTTCTTCCTCAATGTTTGAGAAAAATGAAGATACCGATAAATAAAGATGTGAAATACTTTTATTTATTTTATTTATTTATTTATTTATTTTAAGTACAATATTACACCGGAGAAAAGTCGGAGAACATTCGAGAACATCAACGGTTTCCGGGTCTTTCTCTGTATCAGCAGGTAGGAGGATTAACATCATCTTGTTTATGTCTTTATCTGATTTATTTCTCTATTTTTTGCTATTTTAGAATGTATTTTTTTCATATTTAATATATATTTCTTTTGACCGTGACTTTAATGCAATTTCTATTTTTAATACGTGAGGTTTCAGGTGTAATGCGCTCTGTTCATCAGCAGATGGCGTCAAAGTTCCGGGTTTTAAAATCAGATCAGTTTTTAGACTGAATATGTCTAAGAATACATACTAGAGTCAGGAACAAACAAAACCTTATAATTATACATCTGTTGGATGAGAAATATGAAAAAACAAACAAACAAATAAAATGTCAAAGTGTTTGTAAATCAGACACAGCAGAAGAAACTACTTAGAGTTAATGCAGTTTATTGTTCTTTCCCTAATTATTATTATTATTATTATTATTATTATTATTATTATTATTATTATTATTATTATTATTGTTGTTGTTGTTGTTGTTGTTGTCTGTTAAAGAAGGACAAGTGGCAAATATTTTTCCTCTAGTGAGAATAGGTTGAATTTCACATCCATTTATTTATTATTGCTTATTTTTTAGATCATCTAGATGTAGTTTACACATGACTTGCTTTTGCTTTTCCCAAAAAATTGTACAAACATGTAATAATTGAAAATTTAAAGCATAAAACCCCCTGTAGATGTAATTCAAAGTTAATTTAATCACCAGACAAAATGAAAATCCACCGTAAACAGGGTTCATGAAGATATTTTATCATTCTGTGTTATATACATACAACTCAATATAATTATTCAAATTATTGATGATGATGATGATGATTATTATTATTGTTAAAATACATAAATGTGCTGGGTCTGAAACCTCACCGGATGATGAGTTGGTGCTTATTGTCAATAACATAAATAAAATCTGTACTTTTTGGGTCCAGATTATGGAGATGAGGACAGGGTTAATTTCCAAACAATACAATAAAAACTGCTGATGGGAGTTTTAGTTTGCCAAAATTAGCCTTGAATAAAAAGAAAAATATTGTCTTTTTGATTTAAAAAATGTGCATTATGTACATAATTTGGTCAAATTTGATGCATTTTGTTGTTTTATTGCCTAAAACAGTTTCACTACATTTTGCTGCTAAATCATCTGTATTTTTATTGTTGTAATGTTTTTGTTCATGGAGGGCGTGTACCGGTGTGTTTGTACCGGTGTATTTAACTCAGTCTAGGTTCTTACTTCCTGCTCCTCCTCCTCGGTTCCATTGCAGTGTTTTCGTTCCCTCTGCAGCTTCAGTCCATCCCTTCACTTCCAGCGTCGTCCTGATGGCGGCGCCGTTTCCTCCTGTCCTCCCAGTGCAGTGTTTCTTCCTCTGCTGCAGAAAAAGAGTGAGCAGCTGCTTCTCACATCCAGCCTTTGCTCCGTCATCCCCCTCCCCCTCAGGACGGGGAGCACCACACCCAGTCAGCCAATGGCAGCGTGGCTCCTCCTCCTCCATCACATCATCTCAGTTTCCAAGGTAACAGGGCGCCCCTCTCCCTCTCTCTCTCTCTCTGTTTCCACTCTGAAAGGTGCCGCATCATCATCCTCATCCCTCCCATCCGTCCGTCCCACGGCGAGCTGCTGGCGTTAGTGTAGCGTTAGCCTCCTCTGTGCTAGCATCTCTGTGTTTGTCTGCAGTGGGATCTCCACGGCGGCCGGGACACCTCCCTCCACCTCCATCTCCACCTCTGTCTCTGTGTCCTCCAGCGTCCACCAGAAGAAGAAGAAGAAGCAGGAGGAAGGAGCATGGAGTAAAGGACAGAAGAGCAGAGATGTGGTGAGTCCTGCTGAAGCAGCTTGTTTCTATGAGGAGCTTTAATCCTTTTCAGATGTAATGAGTGTGACGCCTCCTCATTGGTGTGTGTGTGTGTGTGTGTGTGTGTATGTGTATGTGTGTGTGTTGTGTGTGTGTGTGTGTGTGGGGGGGGGGGGTATGGGGGAGACGCAGAGGGAGGTGACTCCAGCCTCCCTCCACTCGTCTCCCTCTCTGGGCTTTTGTTATGGAGGCCTGCTCTGCAGAAGCTGCTGCTGCATACACAAACAGGCCAACACCTCCTCTGTGAAGGTCTGGGGAATCCTCCTCCTCCTCCTCCTCCTCCTCCTCCTCCTCCTCTTACTCCTCTTCTTCTTCTGTCTCTGTTTGGGCTCTGAGGAGGAGGTGAGTCTGCACCAAACTAACGGGTGGAGGTGATGGGAGTGGTCCGGTTCAGGTGGTCTGGTGTCATACTTCCTGTAGGTTCTGTTGTCATCGTCTGTATTTGGTCACAGTTCAGGATCCTCATTCCATCAGCTTCGTTTACTCTGAACTTCATTCAACCGCCTCGGTGTGTGGTCCTTAGACAGGACGCTGGTGTTTAGGACACAGAGGCGTGACACGTCAGTAATATTTACCGTCTGTGCAGCTGATTCTGAGCAGAAAATACAGAAAATAAGTGAATACAACTGCTTTAAATGCAGGTTCAACATTTGACTTAAACCTGTAAGAATCACCATAACTGGATACTAGTGTTCTGAACAGAAATGAATCTGTCAACAAACTATTTCACGGCTTTATTTTGGATTTTGTACCCATAGATAACTCAGACCCTCATTACCAGGCTTTAACCTTGTGTCTGAAAACATTTAAAGGCTACAATATTAGATAATATTACATTTTAAACAATAGAAATAAGAATGAATGCACTGAAAAATAAACTCCTTCCTTTAGTAGAATGAATGAATCCTGACCTGTCCACCGCTGCTGCTGCTGTTCAGGCTGATCATCTTTTGTCCAGGGGTGTCAAACATATGGCCTGAGGACCAAAACTGACCCACCAAAGAGCCTAGTCCGGTCCAATGAAAAATTACACAGAAGATATTAACAGTCAAAGGTGTTGAACTGATTTTAGTTCAGGGCACAATATGATCTAAAGTAAAATAACGACATGATAATAATAAATGACTCCAAATTTTCTTCTTGGTTTAATGAGAAAAAATAATATTCCATTATACCTATAAATAATTACAAATCCACATTTTTCTGTTTGTTTTAGTGCAAAAAACCCATTCAATTATGAAAATATTTACATTAACAAACTATCCTTTAACAAGAAAATGTGAATAACATGAATAAATAGGAATATCCTTAAATATCTAAAGAAAATTCAGTGTAATTGTACCAATATTCTGTCTGTTATTAAATGTTTTGTTCCTTTGTAGATCTGATCTGTAATGTACATGTAGAAATGATCATTTGAAGCAGAATATTGTTAAAATTTAACTTACTTTTATTAAGGAAATTTCATTTTTTTTTCCAGTTATTCATATTTTATTGTTAAAGGATACTTTATAAAAGTAAATATTTCCATAATTTAATGTAATTTTGTGCACTAAAACTAAGAAAAGTTTATATTTGTCATTATTTACAGGTTACTCTGTTATTATTTTATTGGTTCTGATCCACTTTAAATTGAACTGACATGAGTTTGACAGCCCTGACTGAACCCAAAGCAGCGTCCGGTGCTGTTCTAGATCTAGAACACACAGAATGTGAACGCATCCGTCTGTTTTATGTCAGAGCCGATGACGTTCGTCCTGACTGAGCTCTTTGTCTTCAAGGTTAACGCGTGGCTTTTCTGAAGCGTCCCTGTAGAATCCAGACTGTGATGATGTCATAGGTGGGTGTGGTGCTACACTTGCTCTCTGATTGGCCGCTCCAGCCTCTGTGACCTCATCAGGAGTTTGGGCGGTGTCCAGTTGGCATCAGGATGGAGTTATTCCAAAGTTAAGAAGCATCTGTAGTATAAGTGTAAAGGGTAGAGGAGGCTGAGCAGAGGCATGATGGGAAGGTTCTGTCCTTCACCTGCTCAACACACTGTCTTTATTTATTCTATTCTCATGTTCTAAGCACAGTTTCACATTGTTTTCATTTATTTATTTTTTTTAAAGTGACAGCTTTTATTGCTGGTTTTATGCATTTTTTTCAGTAGTAAGTGCTGGTTTAGATCAAAGCTGTCAGATTCATGTTAGTTCAGGTTCCACATTCAGACCAATATGATCTAAAGTGGATCACAACCAGTAAAATAAGAACACAATAACCTATAAATAATGACAAATACAGATGTTTTTCTTTGTTTTAGGCAAGGCAGGTTTATTTATATGGCATATTTCATCTACAAGACAATTCAAAGTGCTTTACAGCAGGGGGCAGGGGAAGCAATAAAAAGTATAGGCAAAAAGAAAATAAAAAACAAAAAACAGAGATAAAAAGATAAAACAGATAAACAGATAAAAACTTTAAGCTGAATAGAAACAGTGCAGATCTGAACTTCAGAATAAAGTATTTTTAGTTTTTAGTTTTAGTATAAAAAGTAATTATCTTTAAACAAATAATGTGAATAACCTGAAATGTCTTCATATAAATCAGTGTAATTGTACCAATATTCTGTCTGTTATTAAATGTTATGTGTATTTGGTCCAGATCCAGCGGTGACACATGGACCCATGTCCTGTTCAATAGCCTCTGTGTTTAAACTAAATAACTGATCTCCATGTTTAATACATGATGTTTCTGTGTCTGATCCTCATGAACAGGACATCTGACAGCTGTAGACATGGTGTGTCCACATATTTATGTCCATATAGTTTAGAAACATCAGTATTTCCTTGGTTAGTTGTGGCAGAAAATTATTATTTACAGTCAGAGCAGGAAAATATTTTATACATTTAGAGGTAGAACATTTAAAATCAGAGTCATGGATAAAAAAAACAAAAACAAAATAAGTGCTGATATGAATTCAGTCCAAACCATCTGTGAGTCATTTTTAGAAACAAAGATAACAATTTAAACCAAACTAACCAATGCACTGATATTTATCCCATAATATAAAACTATATTCTGACATTAGTCATTATTGTTTTGGATCCCAGACCCCTGTTAGAAAAGAAACACCTGGATTCAACGGGTCCACAGACTTTGGTCCATATATTGTTCGTCCACATCGAGCTGCTCATGTGCACAGATCGATTCAGAACAGGAACTGATATGACCTTATTTAGTCACAGTCATGTGACTTGTCCCCAGTTGATACTGTGGCCCTGTTGGTGGTATCTGTAACCTTTAATACAGCCTCATGAGGCATTTAAACCACAACCCTGCATCTGTTTACATCCCCTACGTTTGTATATTTTCTATTTTGGTCTCCTTTATTTAACCCTTAAAGACCCAAATATAGACCTTTAACCTAAACCATCTACTGATCTAAACTGTTTAATTCCTGTTGATCCACTAATCCTATCAATCCATGTCAATAATTGGTGTAAAATACAGTTCTTCATCTTTTCATGATCATTAGATATGACCATATTTGGACATTCAGAGGCTCTGTAGTTACCGTGGAAACATCATCATCTTCTACAACATTGTTTCCCCAGTAAAACCCATGGAGTTGGCTCAATGACAGTGGATGGACACACTGGGTTCACCTTAGAGAACAAATAAAATGAACTAAAATTAATAGAAAAAGTACAAATTAATAAATAACATGAAAAAAATAAGCAAAAGTAACTTGAATGAAGTAAAAAAAAAAGCAACTGAACAAACACACGTAAGAAAATTAACAAAATAATAAATTACAGGAAGAAAATGAGCAAGAAAATGAACAAAAACAGCTAAAGTAATCAATAAAATAAAGAAAATCAGTGAAACAAATTCACAGAAAAGTAAGCAAAAAGAACAAAATAAGCCACAAAATGAACGAAATTGAAGAAAAACTAATAAACCCATGGAGTTGGATCAATGACAGTGGATGGACACTGGGTTTATGTTCAGTTAATGACACATTGGACTGAAAAAGACTTTTTATCTCAAGTTTTCTCTGTTTTTGGTATAAAAATCCTCCAATGTCATCTCAGCATGATGATTAAAGTACATGATCAGTATAATAAATATAGGAAAATACCTGATTTTCTCAGAAAAAAGTGCAAAATGGAGAGGATAATATTCTGATTAATGGTGATAAATCATGTAAGAAAAGATTTAGTAGAGAGAAAATTTAATTTGGGAACTGACACAAAAGTAGAGCTGGGTCTTAATGGGTTAAAAGAGTCAAAAATAACCTTTGAGTGACTCTGGACGGGTTTAAATTCAACCTGTGACTGGACTTTTCTGAGCTTGTAAATGCTGCTCTGTGTCTGTGTTTATTAAACTTATCTGAAGACGTTAAAGTACAGAACGTCAGCTGACCTGATTTCTATCCCTTCGTTTTATTCTCTTCTTTAATTTTGATTTTTCTCTGTGATCAGAAAAACACTGATGCCAAGAATTGAAACTAAAACTCTGCAGAGGCTTTTATCTGATCGGTCATAACTCCGATATAAGAGCGTCTGTGGTGAGAACAGAGGTCTAAGTCTACAGTCAGGGCCAGAAGTATTTGGACAGTAATGCACTGGTTCCCCATTTTAACATCAAAAATTTCTGTCAACCCCAGACATTCAAAACAGAGACTTTTTTTTTTGTTGCTAAAATTAATTTGTTTTTGATCCTGTAATAGTTTTCTATACTCTGTTTCAAATCCAGGTTAATTTTAGAGGGCATTTAGTCTATATAATGTATATTATTATGGACAGAGGCAGTAAAGCCAGGTGTAGATTACTGCACAGAGGGAACGTTTTATTTTCCTTGGTCAGGATATGTACAGTCAGTCCAGCTTGGATTTACAAGGCTGACAATTAATACTGAACAAACAAGAACTCAAACTATGAATTATGAAAGAGCTGCAGCATCTGAAACTGACCACAATGAACATTTGACAGATAAACAGAACCACAGTGCTTCAGTTTCAGCTTCAAAGTTTGTTAAGGATTGGGATTGGCTCTGTCAACTCAACACAGATTTTTTATTAGTAAGTTTTTATTTTTTATTTTTTAATTTTTTTTTATGAATTACTAGAAATATCAGGCGACCCCATTTGAATTCCAGCCGACCCCACGTGCAGTCCCGACCCCAAGGTTGAAAAACACTACAGTAATGTTTCTTCTGTTCATCATCAGTGGATCTGAAATAACTCAGTCCAGATGTGACTGATTTAACTCCAGAGGTTCAGCACAGATAAAACATCACCCATTTAGGACAGGGCTGTTCATTCAGCCCAGGGTCAGACCAGTCAAATAGAACAGAATAATGTGGTCTCACTGGTGATCGAGCCTTTATATGTGAGTAATATATAGATTAATACAATTTCATTTTATTGTGTATATTTTTATTTTTATTTGTATTCTATGGACCTAGTTTTTGTGTCCTTAATAAAGCTTTAATGAATGATTGAAATAAACTCTAGATAATAATTACATTTTCATTTTTGTTTTAGTGTAAAAAAGTAAAAGTACAATTGTACCAGTTCTGTATTCTGCTTCAGTTTATCATTTGAACATGTTCATTATAACGTACAGGTCACAGAGGATCTACAAATACACACAACATTTAATAAGAGGCAGAACATTGGCCCAGTTACACTTTTCTTAAGACTTGTCAGGTTGTTCATGGTTGTTTAGAGCTGGGGGGGTCAAACTCATTTTCTTTCAGGTTCCACATTCTGCCCAGTTTAATCTTCGATCAATAAATAATGACAACTACAAATTTGTCTCTTTGTCTTAGTGCAAAAAATGTGTGTCACTGAGCCTTGACACCAGCTAAATGTTGTATTTTTCAGTTCCAGATGAATGTTATTGAATGTTTTGTGCCTTTGTAGATCCACTGTGATGTATCAGTTGTAATCAACTAATTATATAATTAACTCTAAATGATAATTGGAGTCATTTGGGTCCTCTGTAGGGGACAAGAATTTCACGGCTTTACATAAAATTACACTGCAAATGACAAAAAAAAAAAAAAAAAGCATCTGACAAAAATGTTGTTTCCAATCAAGGTAATTATTTAATGTAAAAAATCCAAACTTTTACTTTATAGGGTCACAGGTGGATATTGTTAAAATTCCCTTATTTTTCTTAAGAAATTTCACCTTATTCCCATTTTTTTTTTATTAAGGATAGTTTGTAAATATATTGATTTTCAAGCCCTAATTTAACTTTTTGCTGTAAAACATAGAGGAAAATTTGTATTTGGTATTATTCATAGGTTATTCTGTTCTTATTTTCCTGGTTCTGATCCACTTCAGATCGTATTGGTCTGAATGTGGAACCTGAACTAACATGACTTTGACACCACTCATGCACAACCTCTGCTTTTAGCTCCACCCCCTCCATCTGGTTGCCCTGGTGACATGACAACAGTTGACCATCCACGCCATCGACGGCCTCATTTTTCCCTCCTAAAACGAAGCATCGCGGTGCTAATGGAGTCGTACTGTAGAGGTGCTTAATGAAGGAGAGCATCCCAATCCACGGGAATGCACTCCCACAGGATTGTGGGTAATTACCGGGGAGCTGTTTATGTTTACTGAGATCAATTCAGGTCAAGTTCATCTGGAATTCACAGCAAACACCTGCCAGGGTTTAAGTAAAAACTGGAAGCAGCCGAGGAAAACGGTACATGGGCTGTTTTCTGGCAGCGGTGGAGGTAGAAGGCGGAATGAAGGAAAGCAGCTCCAGGTGCATTATGGGTAATATTACAGAGGCCTCTGTACTCTGTTCAGCAGTGGATTTATGTTCTGAATATGCCGGAGCTGAAACACGGTGAATATAATTGAACCGACCGATGAGTTTGTTGTTTCCATAGTAACAGGCGTCTTACAGCTGATGATGAGCCACGTGTCCATATTTAGGTTTATTTAGCAGCTCCAGATGCATTATGGGTAATACTACGGAGGCCTCTGTACTCTGTTCAATGGCAGTTTTATGTTTTGAATATCAAGCTGAAACATGTTGAACATCGTCGAACGGACTGATGAGCTTGTTGTTTCCATAGTAACAGGCGTCTTACAGCCGATGATGTGCCATGTGTCCATGTTTAGGTTTATTTATTTATCTATTTATTTACTTATTTTGAGCATGCAAAGAAACAAAATAAAACATAAACAAAATAACATTTAAATGAACAGAATCTGTCTTCAAGTGCAAAGAAGTCTAAATTTGCATGGCCGAAAAGGATTATTATTTATTATTATTTATTATTATTTATTTATTAGTTTATTTGGTAAGGACAGCACACATTAATCAACACCAGTATTGAACATCATCAAATATAAACATGGCACATTGGAGTGAAAATGCTAATTAGCATCCGTAGTCCATGGGCAGGCGTCAAAAAACATCACAATTAAAACATACAAATACAACAATTAAAGGACAAAAGAATAAAAGGAAAGTACAACATATTGAAAGGTTCAAAAGAAAAGGCGTCGTCTGTGGGACACAGTTTAACTCTACAGACTGAACAGATGAGTGAAGTTACTCCTTTAACCTTCTGATTGATCGATGTCACATGATGCTGAGTCAGACTGAACGCGATGGCGGTGGTGATCGATGGAAAACTGTTTAAATACCGATAATCAAATCTGCTCCTGGATGTACGAGTCAATCTGCCTCCGTCATCACTAACACTTCACAGGTTAACGTCATTAAGAGCAGGAGGAACACAGGCTGTTTTCAGGAAGAGGCACAGTGCATTATGGGAAATGTAGTTGGTTTTTCATGTATTTTATTAATGATATGTTTTCAGTTTTACTCTTGAACTCATGTTTAAGGAGAGTTTCAGCAAAAAAAAAAAAAAAGCAGCATAATTGAATGAAAAGTCAAACTATAATTACATATTATATGGATGATGTGGTTTTGGTTGTTTTTTTGATGAAAATTCACAGATTACTGGTCATTATTAGATGTGTTTCTCTCAACTTAACCTTTAACCAAACAGATAGATTTACTTTATTGATCCCAAACTGGGAGATTGTTGCACAGCAGCAACATGACACAATAAAAACAGAATGTAAGATTGGAAAATAGAATATGAGCAAACACACTGTACATAATAAATTATAAGTATAAAAACAGAACAGGTAAAAAATTTGAACAATCAAACAGTAAGATGCAATAATAAACTACAGTGTGCAAAGTAAAATGGAAAACTAATATTTAAAAAAATGCAGAAGCTTTTAATAAGAAATAATAAAACATTTTATTTATGAGTGCCTTTCAAGACACCCAAGGACACTGTACAACAAGATAAAATAGACAATGCATAAAATTCAAAGAGGTAAACAATTAGATACAAGAGTAATTATGATATATAGAAATGAAGATGTAAAATGGAGAGTAAAACTTATGGTGGGTAGGCTACTCTGAAAAGGTGAGTTTTGAGTCTGAATGTGAATGTGGGGAGGGAGTCACTGCCTAGAGTGTTTTATCAATAACGGCCTGAATTTTCCAAACCATATACTGTATATTTTTTTAATTCCAGTGCTTTGTACAGGCTCATATTGTGACTGTAAGTGTGATAAGTTCTGCAGCTATGGAAAGAAATATCTCTGAGACGCATTAACTAGATTTTCATGTTCAAAAAACAAAAATGTGGTTGTTAAATACACTGGCCAGCCTTAAATTCAGTGGAGAAATGACTATAATTCAGTATAATTATGATATTTTGTGAGGTGAAACATTTGCATGTATTTTTTCTAAACCACATGGATAATTTAACTGTGGCGTCTTTAGTCTGAGTCCACGTAAAAGCAGCCGATGCAGAAACAGATCAACTTTATCACCAAAAGGAAATTTATCTGCCATCGATTCAAGAAATTGAAACACATAACTATAAAGATGCCGACATGTTCAACACTGGCAGGTTTTTGTTTGTCGTGTTCATTCAAAGTGACGTTAATGAGGAGGCCCCACACCCCTTCAGCACATAATAGAGCAGGACCCCATCACCCCCCTCCATGTTGAAAATGGACAAATCAGCCTCAGTGTGTGAATGGAACAGGATGAGGTCCAGGGTTCAGGGTCGTCCAGCATCTCAGGGGTACGGGGGGGGGGGGGGGGGGGCTTTTCCACACCCTTCATCTCAGATCTGCAGCAGGTGACTCAGTTTCAGGCAGATTTATGGAGGAAGCATTAAATTATGGTATGTATTTCTATTTATATACATAAATGAATAAATAAACATGGCATCCAAACAGAAGATTCAGTCATATAGTACTAGTTAGTGCTAGTTAGAGTTCATTATGTGTGACAAAGGCTGACACAGGAGTAGATTTTCACTCCAGTTCCATCATAATCCCAACTCTAACCTTTATTTTAATCAGATCAGTTCTATTCATGCAGTTCCGTCATTTACCAGCTGGTATGAACCACACATCTGTGAGGTTTAAGATGTCGAAACAGTGTTAACCTTTGACCTTTTGTCACCTAAAGATAATGATCCTGAAGACTCATCCTAGTGTCTTGAACCCTATTTGCATTAGATTAGTTTAACCTTTGACCTTTGATTACCTCTGTTTTTCATTCAGTCCATTCTCACACATATACAGGGTGGGGAAGCAAAATTTACAATATTTTGAGGCAGGGATTGAAAGACAGTGTATGACCAATTAGTTTATTGAAAGTCATGAGAATTTATTTGCCACAAGAAAATGTACATAATAGAAAATGTTTTTATTCTATGTGTCCTCCTTCTTTCTCAATAACTGCCTTCACACACTTCCTGAAACTCGCACAAGTGTTCCTCAAATATTCGGGTGACAACTTCTCCCATTCTTCTTTAATAGTGTCTTCCAGACTTTCTCCTAATAGTTTTGCTCATAGTCATTCTCTTCTTTCCATTATAAACAGTCTTTATGGACACTCCAACTATTTTTGAAATCTCCTTTGGTGTGACGAGTGCACTCAGCAAATCACACACTCTTTGACGTTTGCTTTCCTGATTACTCATATGGGCAAAAGTTTCTGAAAAGGTATGGATAATAGTGTTAGGTATGATTATGACATCAATATATGTTTGGTTTCAAAACAATTGACGTAGTGCCTGCTGAGAAAAAACAACTGAATGTTCATTGTAAATTTTGCTTCCCCACCCTGTACAGTGAGTTTTCATGTTTAATTGTGACATGAACCTCCTGAATTTGCACTGGAACGGCCTCATAGATGTTGATTCCCACTGGGCTAACACCAACACAGACCTGTGTGTTCATACGCGTTTTGGTTTCATGACTCATATTTACCTCATCATTTATAAACTCTTCTTCAGTCTTAATTGGGAAAATGACTTCACGTCATGTTATGTCTGTAACACTAGGTTATAACTTGTGGACAGACTTATGATCAGCTTCTTCCCCTGGACCATGTGGACTGTAAACACACACCAGACCTCACTGGAATAAACAATAAACAACCACAGAACATGCGTCTCATGTCTGACACATGTACGTTTACACTGTCCACACTGTTGCATTTGCACATATTTATACTACTATTGTATTTTTAAAATGTTACCCTTTCATACAGTAGATCTGTAATTTGCACATATTTTCAATTGCACACTCTTATGTAATATATGTTTGTATCTTCTGTGTCATTATTTAGATGTAAATGCACTGTTTCTGGCAGAGACCACCTGCAATAAGTGGTGTAATGACGACAAAGCCAATTCTATTCTATTCTATTCTATTCTATTCTATTCTATTCTATTCTATTCTATTCTATTCTATTCTATTCTATTCAATTCTGTATTAGTGGATGGATGGTGGTGTTGGTCTAATGGACACTGAACATACACTGATGCTGCTCTGAACTGATGCAGGCCTTCATTCGTTGTGTGTTTGGTGAATATTTTCTGATGATATCTCTGTTTTTTTTTTTTTTTTTTTTTACTGGTTAATCCTTTTTACTTATATTCGTCCTCTTCTCTCTATCTCTTACTTGTCTTCTTCCAATGTCCTCATCTGTCTTTTCCTCTTTCCTTCTTTTTCTCCTGCTGTTTTCTCTCCATGTCCATTTTCTCTCATCCTCTTCCTCCTCTTCGTCCTCCTCCTCTTCCTCCTCTTTGTCGTCGTCGTCCTCCTCCTCCTCCTCCTCCTCCTCAGTATCGATAACATCTACTTTGGGTGTGGCAGAAAACGCAGAGTCCTGGTGGTTCAGTAGAAAACAGAAGAGAAGATTGGACGAATAATGACTAAAACGGTGGCGATAAGTGTCTGGAGCTTTTACTGTTGTCTTTGTGTTTTAATGAGCAGGAGGTGGTTCGAGGTTTTTGTTTTCCCACCTGTTGTCCTCGCTCTTAGAAAGTGTCTAAATGATCTGTCAGAATGTGTCTTTTAGTCCAATAATCCTGCTCCAGCTCAGACTCAATGGTTTCAGTGAGCGAGAATCCAAAATCAAGACTGGAAAACCAGACCTAAAATCCTCCAACTCTGTGAACTCTGTCACTTTTTAATATTTACATGAACCTTCAACCCTTACAGCAGTGGTTCCAACCATTTTTGGCTCGTGACCTCATTTTAACATCACACATTTCTGGTGACCCCAGACCCCTGACATTCAGAACAGACACATTTTTTTTTGTTAAAATTAATTTGTTTTTGATCATGTAATAGTTTGCTATACTACGTTAATTTTAGAGGACATGTAGTCTGTATAATGTATATAATGCACCTTTTTAATGTCTGCTTCAGTTTCTCTTAGATGTCTTAGTGGGGCCAGGCACGTGAAAACATATTTTCTATTCTCTGTTCGGTCCGGTTTTCTGACTGTGACAGGCTGAAGCGTAGTAACACATATGGTCACATGATCGGGTCAATCAAGATATGCCCTCTCCTACATTTTACTAGAACTTGATTTTTAATAGGAAAAGTGTGTGGTATGTTAATTATAATGAAATATATATTGAATCATTAAAAAATATTTTTTATTAGTATTTTTTTTTTTTTAATCAATTACTGGAAATTTCAGGCGACCCCATTTGAATTCAAGGTGACCCCCAAGGTTGAAAAACACTGCCTTAGATGCATAAGTGGATCAAAATGACCCGGTCAGGTTGTTTCATTGTACTACTTTTGTAATGAAAGTTATTATTATTTTATAACCAGGTATTCTTCCAAAAACATGGTACTGACATCATGACATTTACATGTTTAAATTACCTTTTATAGATCTGATGTAATTGTAGTTTTTGTATTAGAACCCTAAAACTTCCATAGGTGGGTCAAAATGATCTCCTTTCATTTACAATGGAATTACATCTTAACCTAGATAGATAGATAGATAGATAGATAGATAGATAGATAGATAGATAGATAGATAGATAGATAGATAGATAGATAGATAGATAGATAGATAGATTTACTTTACTTTATTAATCACCAAGGGGAAATTCAAAATACGATCACCGTTCCACAGAAACAGTCACACCACATCAACAGTAAATAAATAAATGCAGAGTTTAAATAGCTAAAAATAAGTTACATTAAAAAGAAAGTAGAATTAAAAGACAAATTATCTCTTCTACCCATCACATTAAACATAAAAACATAACATAAAAACCCCCAGAGGGCAGAAGTGTTCTGGAGCCTCTACCTCCTGTACACCCCCTGAAGGTTTGATTCATTCTACACTGAGACATTGTTCTATTGCTGTTATATACTAGCATATATATTATGAACTTTATATGCTTTAATTTTCAAATTTTCAAAAATATTTTAAAAAACACTTTAAAATTGTAAAAAACAAACAAACAAAAAAAAACATAAAAATTATTTCAAACGTGAAATCATTCTTTTGTGGACCAAAATATAATACATATGATTATATTTTTCATGATAAAAGTGTCATAAAAACACACTGATTCGAACTGGGGTCATTTTGACCCATTTATGGACGAGTGGAGGGTCCAGACGCTCAGACATCCATGGGTTAAGGATAAAGAGTCGTCTTACCTACATTTAGCGGGCGTTTATTAAATCTGTGAAGTCATTCTTACTCCCATCAGCACTTTCTGCTGTTGGCTGTATCCGAGGGAGACCATTATCTGCTGGAAATGAATTATTGAACCGAAACACATCGACCAGTTATCTGACAAAATGCAGCAGACGGCGACACAGCTGGTTCCAGGTCAGCAGGACGGACTGGGAGGAAATACACGACAGACCAGAGGCTTCTTATAGATTTACAGACAGAAAATGAACTATGTGTCCAAAAGTCTGCGGACACGTTGAATTCAGGTGTTTCTGGTCTGGGATCCAAAACAATAATGACTAATGTCAGAATATAGTTTTCTATTATGGGATAAATATCAGTGCATTGGTTAGTTTGGCTTAAATTATCTTTGTTTCTAAAAATGACTCAGAGATGGTTTGGGCTTAATTTCTCTACACATTGATTTTTTTTTTTTTTTTTTTTTTTATCCATGACTCTGATTTGAAATGTTCTTCCTCTAAATTTCTAAAATATTTTTCATGCTCTGACTGTAAATAATAAATTTCTACTACAACTAACCATCTACTTCCATCACATCTGACTGAGGAAGAAAAATCTACCATTAGACTTTAAGGAAATATTGATGTTTCTGTGTCTGATCCTCATGAACAGGACATCTGTCAGCTGTACACATGATGTGTCCTAATATTTATGTTCATATAGTTTAGAAACATCAATATTTCACTAATATTTAATGAGAGATTTTTCCTCCATTTTAAATCAAACTAACCACTGCAATGTATCCCAGACCCCCGTTAGAATAGAAACACCTGGATTCAACGTGTCCACAGACTTTTGGACACATAGTGTAAGAAGAATAAGTAGTAAAACTGCCTCCACATATGACCAGAAAAACACAGATGAGCTGAGATATTAAAACTTGGGGATGTTTGGTTCAAACTGTCCACGTTGCTGCTTCACTTCCTGTTTATGAGCCCGCCCCCCAAAGGGGAGGCAGGGTGTTTTGTTTTTGATTCGGTTTGTTTGTTTGTTAACACTTTAGCAGCAAAACTAGTCGTTGAATTCATACCAAATTGGGTTTATAGACTGCAAATGACCCAGAATAGATGTGATTACATTTTGGGAAAAGTAGGTTAAAGTAAATTTTTTTATGAATTTTTAAAATCTTTTTTTTTTTTTTTCATTTATTTATTATTGGCAAAATTTCAAATGTCTATAAAAACATCAATTTTGTTTCAATTTGCTTCAAGCTTGGCACATACATAGAGGCGTTTGATATGACATCAGCACATGCACAGACATGATGACATCAGCTGGATCGATGACAAAATAAGATACAATACATGTGAGGGGCGGGGTTTGTTGTGCCTGGTACCAGTTGTTGTTTCGTGTCATTACGTTCCACTCAGGAGCATCTGATGACATAAAGAACGACACCTAGTGGTCAGAGTCGATACTGGTCTCAACTGGTTTGTTTACGCTGACTCCGCCCTCGTTGTATGTTGATTGACAGCAGGTGATTGACAGCTGATACTGACTATGTGATGGAAGTGTATTAATGTATTGTTGTGGATTTTTGGATTTTCCAGCTTCCATTTATTATTAAGTTTCACATGACTTTTTTTTGTTTGTTTTTTCTTCAAGCAAATCAAGTTGTAGTTGACATGGAATGATCTTCACGTTTGTGCAGATGGATTAAAGATTGAAAGACTGGCTCTCGTTTGTAGGAAAACGGGTAAATTAGTCATACATGAGGTGATCATGCGGGTACTGCAGAACTGATCACTGTACGATCACGTCAGCTCTCTGTCAGGAAGTACTGTAACATTACCCATAATTACTGTGGAAAAAAGCCCTAAGCTCCGCCCACACTCACTAATGGTCCTGTGTGTTCCCGACGGGCTTCCAGACTGGAAAGAGAACAGTGGTAATGTAATATGTCCAGGCCAAGTCCTGCAGAGGAATGGATAGCGGTTAGACCAGGTCTGCAGGTGCACCGTCCTCTTATAGACTGAGGTTTCTGATCAATAACTATTGATTGAAGAAGAAATACATGTAAAAAATCCATGTACAATGATTAAAAATAACCGAAACATGGTGAAATGATGCTAAAGTTTCATTATATGGAAAAACCTGTCGCTAAGTTTCAGTCCGACATCATCTGTCAGTTTAATAAATGAGTTATTGATTAACAGATTAAAGGATTATTGGAGTAGAAATGAGACAACGATCAGTTCATCAGTGGTTTCTGATTTTTGCTTCATCTTTCAGCTCCTAAATATGATGATGATTCATGAAACTGGCTTTTACTTCTCAGATGTGTTCATTTTTCCTGTTTCCTGCTTTTGGTTTTTGGTCTCAAAATCAATGAAAGGTGTTGGTTTTGTAGAAAATAAACCCCTCTGTGAAGTTGTCCTGTTGTTCTGAAGGAGATGAACTGTGGGTTTTTACTGTTTCCTTTTATAGAGGAGTTGAAAATACTGTGATTAAAACTTGATCCGTGGGTCATTTTTGTGCGAGTTTTTGACAGTTAATGGTTTTATCTGCGTCTTTTGTTGCTCCTGTTTGTTGTGTTTTACAGATGTTTGACGGGGTGGTGTTGTTGGTCTGAGCTGAGACTCGTACGTACAGTTTATGTTTATTTCTTTGCAGTTGTTTCATCTGTGTAAAGGCCGTATTTGCATCTCCCAAAGGTCATGCACTAGAGCCCTGCAGCCGATGAAATGTTTAATTAAAGCAAAGCCTGCAACAGTTTGGATATAATCACAGTTATTCAAGCTGTTTTTCGGTATAGCAGTGGTAATTGTGTATAAACAGCTGGATGAATTCTATATATAATGTAAATAAGCCTGTCTCATCTTGAGGGAATTGATAATTAGATTGAATGCATTTTCAGTGGTGAAGTGGTCGGATCTTTATTCTCCTGCTAAGAGGAGTTATTTGCAGTTGTCGGCAGCTTTGTGCAGAGGATTGTGGGTATTTTAACAGTGTTGAAGATGCAAAAGATCCACAAATGCATCCGTGAAGGACTCGGTTGTCTTCAGGATCCTGGACTTTGACCCAGTCCACTCTAAAAATCTGATGACGTAGTTTTCCACATTCAAATTTCTCTTTGTTTTTTTGCAAGAAATAACATTAAACGATGAAAGTATTTACATTACAAACTATCCAAACAAAAAAAGATGTGAATAACCCGAAAAATTTAAATTTCTTCAGAAAAAATAAGTGCAATTTTAACCATATTAAGCCTAACCTTGTAATTTAGTCATGTGCATTACAGATCAGATCTACAAAGACCCAAAACATTTAGTAACAGGCAGAATAAAACATTTAAAATTACACTTAATTGTCTTTTCTTTTTTTCATTTCAGGTTGTTCACATTTTATTGTTAAAGGATAGTTTGTAAATGTAAATACTTTTATAATTTAGCCTACTGTTATTTGTTTTACACTCAAACAAAGAGAAACATTTGTAGTTGTCATTATTTATAGGTTCTTATGGTATTATTTGAAACATGACTGACTGAAAATGAGTTCAACACCTTTGATCCTTTATGTTTTCTGTGTAATGTTTTCACTAAACGGTCGGATCGGACCCTTTGGCGGACCGTTTTGGTCCACGGGCCGTATGTTTGACACTCCTGTCCTAGAGGGTTAAGGAGAGACAGGGTCTCAGATGAAAGACGTCCTGGTTCCTGTGGTTGGACCCTCAGAGGATGGTTCTGGTTCTGGTTCTGGTCCTGGTTCTCCTCTTGGTCCTGGTTCTGGTCTTGGTCTTGGCCCTGGTTCTCCTCTTGGTCCTGGTACTGGTTGTGGTTCTGGTCTTGGTACCGGTTCTCCTCTTGGTCCTGGTTGTGGTCCTGGTTGTCCTCTTGGTCCTGGACCTGGTTCTGGTCCTAGTCCTGGTTCTCCTTTTGGTCCTGGTTCTGGTCCTGGTCTTGGTTCTCCTCTTGGTCCTGGTCTTGGTCCTGGTTCTGGTTCTAGTCTTGGTCCTGGTTCTCTTCTTGGTTCTGATCCTGGTTCTGGTCCTGGTCTTAGTCTTGGTTCTCCTCTTGGTCCTGATCCTTGTCTTGGTCTTAGTCCTAGTTCTCCTCTTGGTCCTGGTCTTGGTCCTGGTTCTCCTCTTGGCCCTGGTCCTGGTCTTGGTCCTGGTTCTGGTTCTAGTCTCGGTCCTGGTTCTCCTCTTGGTCCTGGTCCTAGTTCTTTCCTTGGTCTTGGTTCTCCTCTTGGTCCTGGTCTTAGTCCTGTTCTTGGTACTGGTTGTCCTCTCGATCCTGGTCCTGGTTCTGGTTCTAGTCTTGGTCCTGGTTCTCTTCTTGGTTCTGATCCTGGTTCTGGTCCTGGTCTTAGTCTTGGTTCTCCTCTTGGTCCTGATCCTTGTCTTGGTCTTAGTCCTAGTTCTCCTCTTGGTCCTGGTCTTGGTCCTGGTTCTCCTCTTGGCCCTGGTCCTGGTCTTGGTCCTGGTTCTGGTTCTAGTCTCGGTCCTGGTTCTCCTCTTGGTCCTGGTCCTAGTTCTTTCCTTGGTCTTGGTTCTCCTCTTGGTCCTGGTCTTAGTCCTGTTCTTGGTACTGGTTGTCCTCTCGATCCTGGTTCTGGTCTTGGTCGTGGTCCTAGTTCTCCTCTTGGTCCTGGTGTTGGTCCTGGTTCTTTCCCTGGTCTTGGTTCTCCTCTTGGCCCTTTTCTTGGTCCTGGTTCTCCTCTTGGTCCTGGTCCTGGTCTTGGTCTTCAGTCTCAGTCCAGGACATGTATTTCACCTTCGTCTTCGTCCTGGCTGCTGAAGGACAGATTAATGAGCAGAAACAGGAGCCTTGAACGCATCGCTCTGCCTGTGATCCATTATTCATGGAGGGGCTGAGTCCTGGAGACCCCCGGGACCCAGATCCAGATCTGGGACTGGGGGTGGGTCCTCCGCAGTGACTCTGTGGGCTGGCTTTATTTCATCATGTCGTCCTCTGCCGTTCATTTCACTCAACACCTGAACCTAACGGTGTCTTTTCTGAAACCTGTGATGAACATACTCGATGCTGGCGTTAACGTGTTGTGGGCGTGGCCTGAAGACGGCGTGGAAAACCCTGGTTTAGAGAAGGTTTTCTGTCGAGGTTTAATCAGTATTTGAAAGAAGTAGAGCAGGTTTTATGTGGATTACAGAAAATATGAGCCTGTTTAGGAAGAAGGTTTTCCAGGGTGTAGTTCATGGACAGTTGTATTTGATCTATAAATATTCTATAAATGTATGTATAGCTTAGAGCAGCAGAGTGCAGTCAGTGAGAGGAACATGGAAGAGTTTTATGATTTTTAGCAGCATTTTAGTGGTGAATTCATGTAAATAATAGTGATAGTGCTGTTGTGGAGTGTTCTACTTGTGTGTTTTGGTCGAGTTTCACTGTTTTTCTCTGTATTTTTCCAGTTTGTATATTTCGTTGACAGTTGTATATGTTTATGCATTTGGCAGATGCTTTTTTCCAAAGCGACTTACAGGGGAAAACCAATCAAATCACTCAGTCAATCAAATTTTATTTATATAGCGCCAGATCACAACAAAAAAGTTATCTCATGACACTTTATATATAGAGTTGGTCAAAACCAGACTCGAAGCCAATTTACAGAAACCCAACAGAATATATGTGTACATACTCTCTAAGTGTCTGTATATTTGTATATATGTGTAAATCTCTGTGCAGATCTATCCAGGGCATTCACAGATGCAGTGTTTGTATTTGAATCAGCTGATGGATGTTTTTGTCGGTGAAATGAGGGGCTCTGTCTACAACTAGACACAAAGTGAACACAGACTATCAACAGGATCCAAATGACACCAAAGAACCAAAAAGAACAAGAAGAACATGGACACACAAGGATCTAGAACAACTCCAATGGATCAACACATGGAAAATACAGGAAAGGTTATTTAGATAAACTCATAAAGTTTCATTATCAACATTTACAGTTGGTTTTCATCTTCCAAAATGAGACAGTTTCTACTTAATTTTTCTCGACATTGAATTTTTTTTTATCCATGACTCTGATTTTAAATGTTCTTCCTCTAAATTTCTATAATATTTTTCATGCTCTGACTGTAAATAATAATTTTCTACCACAACTAACCATCTACTTTCTTCACATCTCACTGAGGAAGAAAAATCTGCCATTAAACTTTAAGGAAATGTTGATGTTTTTATCTCAGATCCTCATGAACAGGACATCTGACAGGTGTAGACATGTAGAAGAACCAAAAAGAAGAAGAAGAAGAACATGGACACACAATGATTTAGAACAACTACAGTGGATCAACACATGGAAAATAGAGGAAAGGGTATTTAGATGAACTCAGAAAGTTTCATTATCAACATTTACAGTTGTTTTTATAATAAATAGGATAAAAAAATTCAATTCCATTTTTTTCCCTTTACTATAACACACAGTTTTGAGCATTTATTACATATAATAATGATAATTAATGAACACATTCTGAAAGTTAATTAAAAAGGTGTAAAAAAAAGACATTTTCTGACACTTTTATTACAAAACCAACATAAATAAATCTATAATAGTAGTTGTTATAGGGTTAAACCGCGGAGTTCCTCTCGTCTGCGTCACATCAAACATCTGCCATTACATAAGAACCTTCCTGTGGTGGATTTAATCTCCTCTTTAATCTGGTCAAAGACAGATGTGTCGTGTCCTCGGCGTCTTCAGTCAGATCGCTGATTCACGAGTGTCCGCCGTTGAGCTCTGACTCAGATCAGAGAGGATTAGACGTCACAGACGCTGGCGTTTTACACCCAGATTCTGTAATGATTCCACCGTGTTTGGACACTTTGACATGTCTGGGATTAACAGGACGGACACGTGGAGGGACGAGGAATCGACTGAAGGACAGAAAAGAAAAGAAAAGGTTACACATGGAAACCACAGATCCTCAGGTTTAGAGAGAGACACTGTGGATGTGGATGTGGATCTGTGACGATAAAGGAAAGAGTGGATTAATTCAATATGAACACAGAGTCTGTTTATCAGGTGTTTACTATCACATAGAAAACATGTCGAATGGGTTTGATTCATTATTTACTTCAGCAGATTGTCAGAATAATACACAATCACAATACTTTATTACACACACACACACACACACACATACACACACACACACACATACACACATATATGTCACAGATGTAAATGTACAGAATGTGTGATGTTGGACTTGTGTTGGTCCACGTGTCCCCATCAGCATCTCTGCAGGAAAATGACCCATTTACTGTTTCACTGAGTCATGAACGAGGAGGAGGAGGAGGAGGAGGAGGAGGAGGAGGAGGGGGTTGTATCTAGAATTATCAGTCGTTTTTATGTGGAAGTTGCTAATGCTAAAAGACAAAATGGAAAACACTGTCTTTCAAAGGCTTATTTATGTTCTTTTAGTGTCTTTTATAATATATTTTTTAATTTTTAAAATTTTATTTTTCATTCAGTCATTTTCTGAACTCGCTTTATCCTCACTAGGGTCACGGGGGTCGCTGGAGCCTATCCCAGCTACTTATGGGTGAAGGCGGCGTTCACCCTGGACATGTCTCCAGTTCGTCACAGGACTGAACATATAGAGACAAACAACCACTGTCACATTCACACCTACGGGCAATTTAGATTTAATTTTTATTTTAATTTTTAGAATCACTTTTACAGTGCAGTAACAACAACAACAAAAAAAGCATAAAACAACAAGGGATACTGTTCCTTATGCACTCGTCTGCTTTTCCATATCAGATCTGGTACCAAGAATTAGTGTCCTTGAATATGGTCCATTTCTCCCATCTTTGATTAAAAGTTTCTACCGTAATCCTCAGATGAAATGTTCTTTTTTCCATGGTAAATATTTCCTCTATAATGTCCATCCATGGCTGTGGTCGAAGAAGGTCACTTTTTAACCAGTTCCTTGTGACAACCTTTTTGCAGGCCAGAATTAATATTTTAAACAAGTCAGCATCTTCTCTTTTAATGACATCATCAGGTATTAGACCCAGGTAGATAATCTGGGGGTCCATTGGACTTTATACTTTAAAATGACCTGCATTATCTGAACAACACGGTTCCAAAACATTTGCAGTCTGTTATACTATTTTTACTGTCATGTCTTTTACATAGTTTTGTCTTTCAGTGTTTTGGTTTGTTCCAGGTTTACATCATGTTTTGTCCTATTTTGTAATTTTTCTGTCTTACGTAATTTTTAATTAGTTTTTTTTCTTTTACAATTGAAGCGTCTCTTCTGTTTTTCACATGCTTTTGTTATTAAACTACTCATTGATATTTTCTTTGTAATCCACCATATGGACCAAAGTCTGTAGACATGTTGAATCTGGGTGTTTCTTTTCAAACAGGGGTCTGGGATAAAACCAATGACTAATGTCAGAATATAGTTCTATATTATGGGATAAATTGCTATCATTGCTTTGGTTAGTTTGGTTTAAATTATTATCTTTGTTTCTAAAATGCCTCAGACATGGTTTGGACTGAATTTATATCAACATTATGTTTTTTATAATCCATGACTCTGATTTTAAATTTTCTTCTTCTAAATTACTCAAGTATTTTTCCTGCTCTGACTGTAAATAATACTTTTCTTCCACATCTAACATCTACTTTCATCACATCTGACTGAGGAAGAAAAATCTACCATTGAACTTCAGTGAAATATTGATGTTTCTGTGTCTGATCCTCATGAACAGAACATCTGACAGCTGTAGACATGGTGTGTCCACATATTTATGCCCATGTAGTTTATCATCAATACTGTATTTCCTTAAAGTTTAAGCTCTGATCTCTGAGGCATTTTAGAAACAAAGATAACAATTTAACCCAAACTATCCAATGCACTGATATTTATCCCATAATGTAAAACTATATTCTGACATTAGTCATTATTGTTCAGGATCCCAGACCCCTGTTAGAAAAGAAACACCTGGATTCAATGGGTCCACATATTTTTGGACACATATTGTCCAATAAAACGTATTAATTATTAAAGCAGAAACACAGATAAAACCATAAGAACCATAGGAAAGATATTTTTCCTCAAATGTCCAGATCTCTGATTAAACCGTGACTCCACCGTCTCCGATGCCTAATCAATAGTTTCCGTCACTGATCTGATCAGAGCTGATGAGGGGATTTACCGATCATCATCCCTCCTCCTCTTCATCTTCCTCCTCCTGTTTCCTCCTCTTCATCTGATGATGTCATACTGATGCTCATGATGATGCTTCTCGTCCTCAGACATCACTGACAGGAACAAAAGAAAAAAAACAAAAAAAACATGAACAGATGTTTTACAGGAGACAAATGGACTTTACCTCCACGTGTAAATATATGCATCAGAATGAACACTGACATTAAATTAAAAATACCCCACACAGTGTACATAAATGGTACATTTATAAAATAATGAATGAGGCTGCTGCGCAATATAGGTTACATTTTGAAAGACTTCTTTGAATAATGGCTCGTTTCCTGTGATTAATTGCCGTTTATTCTCCAGACTTTATTGTAAGGACATGAAGCAGGCACATTTAATGTCAAAAACTGTAGTTTTAACAGCATCTTTTCAGCTCTGAACTCTGTCCTCAAATACAGACTTTAATAAAACCATCAAGACCAGTAAGACTGGTGTTTGTAAAAAGCAACATAGTCCAAAAACAGTGTATTATTTATTAGGTTTTATTAACAAACAATATTCTGCAACTAAACAACAAGTACTTTTTTATTTAATTTTCCCATAAAAGTGCACATTTCAGATTGGTGCTTTTGATTTTTGGGTCATTAATATGATGTTTTTGACCTGTTTAACAACTTTTCAGCAGTTTTCTCCAATTCCATCCAGTTTTCCTGTACTTTCCTCTGGTTTGTGGAAGTTTAGTCTGTGAGGGATTTGTGTCGTTGTGTTTCTGCATCATTCTGGACCAAATTCGTATAGTATTGACAATATGTGGATGAATTTAACTCCTATGCCCCCCTTAGAAAAATAACTCGTCACTCTTGCGGACAAAAATGTACATGAAAACTACGATAAAATCATCATACATCAACATTTTTTCTTGCATTTTTAAAAAATTAATCTTTTAAACAACAGTTTTCAGGATTTTAACCTTTCTAAATGCCGGTTGAATCATTTCAATTCTGAGTGATTGATGACAAAAAAAAAAAAAAAACCCACAACAAATGGAAACAGAAAAAATACTAATGCAATCAAATCAATTTTGTTGATAATCTTTGACATATCCAAGGCTCTAATAACCACCAGTGTTTCATCCACCTACTATTTATTTTATGGAAAATATCAAATTTTTTGTGTTTTTTGTAATAAATCACTCAGAATTCAAATTATAAAACTGGCACTTAAAGGGTTAAAATCCAGAAAACTATTGAATGTTTGGTAGTTTTGAGCAGGTGGGAAGTTTAAAAAACATAAAAAAAACAAAAAAAAAACAAGAAAAATATTGATGTGTGATGATTTTATAGTAGTTTTTTGTGCGTATACATTTTCCTCCACAAGGGTGACCAGAGGGTGCAAAATGCATCATGGGAAAATAAAACACATCTAAGGGTAAACAATACTGGATTTCAAAAATATAACTAAAAAGAAACATTTCTGCCAAATTTCATGCCAAAAACTGCAACAACAGCCAAAATGACCAACAAATGAAAACCCCCCCAGAAAAACAGAAAAACGGACAAAAATGCCTGAGGGGGAGGAGCCAAGGGTTAACTCTAGTCCAGATGGTCCTGTATCTTCTTGCTGCAGTGTTTTGTTAATTACACAGATTTTATTGAAACAGACTTTTATATTAAACCATAAACTTGTCTTTTTCAGTGAAATTAATGCTATAAACCTGTAACGCAACAGATGGTTGAACCTCGTAGATAATATTCAATAGTTCTTGTTGCCCACGTGGGTGGAAATGTCATAATAATAATAATAATAATAATAATAATAATAATTTTTTTTACTGATAACTAATATTATTTAATCATTAATGTCGAACAGAACTGTGTCTTATTGTGTTTTTGTGGTGAAATCTGTAAATGTCCTTGACGTCTCCTATTAAATTGAATGGAAGTGGATGTGACGATGGTCTCCTGAAGGGGGCGGGGCTTGAAGGAACCATGTGACTCTGAAACATTGTCGTCTTTGTGTGGGTTCTTCTAAGGTCTGGGTCGGTTCTGGTCACCTGGTGTTTGGATCTTTATCTTCCTGGTCTGAAGCGGGTCAAACGGGTTGGTCTTTAATCCCGTTGCCGCGGTAACGCTGCTCCACTGACATCATTTCTGTGAAGGCGATCGATGCTCAGTCACTGAGTCACTGTGAAACGTCCGCCACACACACACACACACACACACACACACACACACACACACGGTTTTCAAAAGGCTTCATCAGTAAAACAGAGAAAATCAAATAAACCCACCAGGCCTTTTAATGTAATCACACACTCATGTACTTTATACACACATGTATTTAACTATGAATATTGTCAGCTGTCAGCTGTACATGTTTTAATTAATGGATTAATTTGGGGAATTGGAACTGTTTTTCTGTTTTTACGATTTTCATTATTTTGTTTTTCATTTTCATTATTACACGTACACTTTTAATTGTTTAATAGAATTACAATATATGCTCTTTATTTATTATTTTTAATGTTTTATGTGAGATACCTCATCCATTTTTACATCATGAGTGGAGAAATCACAGTTAATACTCAACTGTTAAATAAACAGAATTACAACATTTACTCTTTTTTTTAATTATTAATTATTAAATATTAATACAATAGGTTTAATGAACAGAATTAGAATAGTCTCTCTCGTATTTATTTAATTAGTAACTGTTTAATTCACATAATTACCTCTGCCAAGGAGGTTATGCTTTTGCCGGCATTGGTCTGTCTGCCTGCCTGCCTGTCTGTCTGTCTGTCTGCCTGCCTGCCTGCCTGCCTGTCTGTCTGCCTGTCTGCCTGTCTGTCTGTCTGTCTGTCTGTCTGTCTGTCTGCCTGCCTGTCTGTCTGTCTGCCTGCCTGTCTGTCTGTCTGTCTGCCTGCCTGTCTGTCTGTCTGTCTGTCTGTCTGTCTGTCTGCCTGCCTGCCTGTCTGTCTGTCTGCCTGCCTGCCTGTCTGTCTGTCTGTCTGTCTGTCTGTCTGTCTGTCTGTCTGTCTGTCTGCCCGTGTGCAAGATAACTCAAAAAGCTATGGACGGATTTGGATGAAAATTTCAGAATATGTTGATACTGGCACAAGGAACTAATGCTAAAATTTTGGTGGTGATTTGGTGGTGGTGGTGGTGGTGGTGGTGGTGGTGGGGGCACTGATCTGCCTTGGCAGAGGTCTGCGCTCTCCGAGTGCTTTTCTAGTTATATTATTATTTTTTTGTCTTTACATTGATCATTTTGTTTTTATTTCAGTAGTAAATGTATTTATCAATATTCTTAGATATTATTATTATTATTATTATTATTATTATTATTAGAAATGTTTACTCACTTTAGTAGTAGTAGTAGTAGTAGTAATAGTTTTATTTCGAGCACATAGAATCATCAGATAACAAAGAATCATACAACATGGTCAAAAAATAAATAAAAATAAAAATTTCTGCGCTCGAAAAGGAGTGGGAAGAAGTATAACTTATTGACTCCGTCCTCGTTTTACAGACTAATAATCAGACTAGATCCGCTTCCTTTGCTTTGTTAACACACACTTTCCTCTGTATGTTTTTCCAGTAACACAGAACATCCATACAAACCGTTCACATACACTTTTTTAGTCACCTCACACACAATCACAGTTACGGAATCTACCGTTTTTAATATAGACTATAATATTTATATACACTTTAAATATTTACTCTGAATACAATGGTCAATAAATGTGATCATATCTTCTTATCTTGATAACCAATTAACTACAATAATATCTTTTTTTTTTTTGCGTACTTCTGTGTTATAACTAGATTTTCACTTATTCAGATAATGTTCTATATTTTGATATTATATTGGATTTATACATCCTTTTAAATGGACAAGCTGAAGAAGACATTTTTAAGTTTTACTCCAGATTATTCCACAGGTGAACTTTTCTATCACTGTTGGGAAATTCAGTCTCTACATTTTACCCATAGTGCACACACACAGCTCCTAGCATTAGCATTAGCGTTCATGAGGGTAATCACAGATACTTGTTTTTCTGATAATTGTAATAACTATAATTAACAGTCATTTCTTTTCATATTTAGTTATTTAATGTTTGTGGTTGTTTTTAGTTCAGTCCTGGTTGATTTAAAAGTACATTTCAACATAATCGAAGTATAAGACAGCGTATTAGTGCCACATCGGAAAAATAAAAACACTTGTCACTATGAGAAAAAAGTCATAATATTATGAGAATGAAGTCGTAGTTTAAAAAAAACTCATAATTTAACAAAAATAATATACTTTTTTGAGATCAAAGTCGTAATAGTTTGAAAATAGGAAAAATGAAACACTTGTCACTACGAGGAAAAAGTCGTAATATTGTGAGAATGAAGTCGTAGTTTTAAAAAAAACCTCATCATTTAACAAAAATAATGTCGTACTTTTATGAGATTAAAGTAATATTTTTGAAAATAAATTCACAATAGCGCGCTAAAAAGTCATAATTTAGAAACTGTAAGCCAAGGGAACGAGCGAAGCAGCAGCTGTCACTTCTGTTGGACCAGACGAACCCCAAATGAAAGTAGAACTTCACAAAATGTTCCAAGTTCTTTATTATGCGACAAGTGAGTACGACTTTATTCTGTAAAGTCTGATATTTTTCCTGCCTGTTTTTAAATTACGATCTTATTGTTGTAACATTATGGCTTTATTCTCCAAATATGACGACATTATTCTCACAATATTACGACTTCATTCTTGTAAAATTATGACTATTTTTGTATTAACTTTATTTTCATAAATTACAGGTTTTATCTCTATTTTACGACTTTATTCTGGTAGTGACAAGTGTTTATTTTCTTAAGTGGCTCTAATACGCTGTCGTAGAAGTAAAATATACACTTGAGTGACATAATTATACTCTGAGAAATGCCTTTTTTAATTATTTCTCTTTAATAGACTAATAGATTTTGAATAGACTAATTAATAGACTTTAACCCTTTCATGCATGAATTATGAGAACCTTAATCAAGATTTTTTTCCTGAGTGTTTTTATTCCTCTTAAGGCATGAAAAAAACAATTTGATTGAATTTTTTTATTTTTTATTTTTTATGAATCCACTCAGCTGGACACCATGCGTTTAATTTTTGAAACAAAGAAACATGTATTTACTGTCATACTGTATGAAAACTATTAATTTTTTTTTTTAAATGCTGCTAATGGAATGTTTTCTCACATTTTAACATACTATAATAGTAGTTATTACTCACTCAAATATGCTAAAAACAAAACACAAAAACTTTTTGTTAAAAAACAAACAAAACTGTTAATTACAGTCTAATGACAAATAGCAGTTAATTTGCACTCAAATATGTCACTGCAGATCAGGTTTATCAAGAACAGCAAAGTTACAGTAACTGTATGAATTGCAGTGTATTATGGGATGGTGCATAAGTGTCCACTGTGTTGGTTGATATGCAACTAAAACAACAAAACCCATGAATATACAAGAGAACAACTGGAGAATAACTGTCCACTGTAGTGACCACTGTGCATGAAAGGGTTAAAATTCTCTTACTAACATATAAAGCACTGAATGGTTTAGGCCCAAAATCCATCAGAGACCTTCTAGTCCAGTCTGAACCATCCAGACCACTCAGGTCATCTGGTGCAGGTCTGCTCTGTGTTCCCAAAGTCAGAACTAAACATGGAGAATCAGCGTTCAGTTTCTACGCTCCGTATATCTGGAACAAACTACCAGAAAATCTCAGGTCTGCTGAGAGTCTGAGTTCTTTTAAGTCCAGGTTAAAGACTCACCTGTTCACTGCTGCCTTTGACTAAAAGGCTTTTGACTTTTTAAATTTTATATTCTCTTTGATACTCTGCACTGCAACTCTTTTATGTGTGTTTTTATTTTTTTTTGGATTTTATGTGTTGTTTTCTTACTTGCTGTTTTTAATCACCTTTTACATGTTTCTTTTATAATGTTTTAAATGTGTTTCTTTTTATTTCAATGTCCTGTGTGAAGCACCTTGAATTGCCTTGTTGCTGAAATGTGCTATACAAATAAACTTGCCTTGCCTTAATAATGCTAATTTTCCTGTTAATTTTGTTTGGTTTGATATTCCGTCTCGCGTAAATGCCAGTGAAACGTGCGCTTGTATTGGATGTTTTACGGCTGAACCAGGAGTAGATGCATATTTTATTGGAGGAACTGAACATGAATAATGGAATGGATTTGTCTGTGTCTGCAGAAGCTGGAAAGGATTGAAAAAAGGATGGACGCATGTATGGACTGAGTGTGTCTGTGTGTTTGTTGTGTTGTGTTTGTGTTGTACCATGCAGTGCCGGTGTGAACGTCTGCTTCAGACACAGAGGCTTTTTATCTTCATCCAGACTGAAGGAGAAACTGGATGAAACCATCACTGACAGAAACAGAAGGAAAAGTTGGACTGAACTCTGAAACTGACGACAGGAACGGAAGAAAGGAAGAGCTGTAATATACAGGAACAGACGGAGGTACAGAGGGACAGGAGGAGTATTATGGGATGGACAGGAGGAGTATTATGGGATGGACAGGAGGAGTATTATGGGATGGACAGGAGGAGTATTATGGGATGGACAGGAGGAGTATTCTGTTATTATGGGATGGATAGAAGGTTTATTCTGTTATTATGGGATGGATAGGAGGTTTATTCTGTTATTATGGGATGGATAGAAGGTTTATTCTGTTAGTATGGGATGGATAGAAGGTTTATTCTGTTAGTATGGGATGGATAGAAGGTTTATTATGGGGTGGATTGAAAGTTTATTCTGTTATTCGGTAAAAAACAGAGTTTGAAGTGGAGAATGGAGATATGATAATAATCATTTATTGCAATAGCAGAAATGTTGATTCTGACCTGTTTTTTGTATTTTTTGTTTATTTTATTTCATTCATACTATGTTGTTTTATTTGACTCTTTATCATTATAACAGTGCTGAGTGTTCGACCTGCAGTTTTGTCATTCGTTCTTCTGTTTGTCATGTTCTGAATGCAAGACGAGTTTGCATCTTGTTGCATCTTTTATGCATTTTTTTTGTCGTTGCATCTTTTTCATATTTTTATTTTCTGACTGTAAATAATAATTTTCTACCACATCTAACCATCTACTCTCTTCACATCTCACTGAGGAAGAAAAATCTACCATTAAACTTAAAGGAAATATTGATGTTTGTTTGTCACATCATCATGAACAGGACATCTGACAGCTGTAGACATGTCCACATACTTTTGTCCGTATGGTTTCTAAACATGAATTTTTCCTTAAAGTTTAATGGTAGATTTTTCTTCAAATTTAAACCAAACTAACCGATGCAATGATATTTATGCCGGTATAAAACTATATTATGACATTTTTCATTGTTGTTTTGAATCCCAGACCGCTGTTACAAATGTACTTTTGTCCATACAGTGGATGACGTCAGCTGTGGGTTGAGTGTATTCGATGTTTAAATGTCTTTATGCGCTGCAGGAGGTGCTGAAGTTGTGGTTTTGGTTTTAGGGTGTGTAGAAGCAAATAAAGTAATAACAACCGATAACGTAATAACGGCCGATAATGTAATAAATTTGCTTTAAAATGGAATAGGCCGATAACGTAATATCTGGCCAATAACGTAATAAGTCCTGAACCGATAACGTAATAGCTTTTGGCCAATAACATTCTAACTTATTACTTTATTGGCTCAGTTATTACATTTGCATATAGTGTTACCTGGCCAATAACATAATAACCACCCAATAAGTTATAATGTTATTGGCCAAAAGTTATTATGGTATCGGTTCAGTAGTTTTAGTACGTTATTGGCCAGATATTACGTTATTGGCTTATTACATTTTTAAAAATGGCAAATTTATTACGTTTTCGGCCGTTATTACGTTATCGGCTGTTACTACATTATTGGCTTCTACAGGGTGGATACGTTTGGATGTCATGTACCGGTTGCTGAACGGTTTCTGTCTGTGATGAGAGTCTGATGGAGTTTCCATCTCAGACTCGTCTCCTCCTCCTCCTCCTCCTCCTCCCTCTTTGCTGCTGTGATCCGGCCTCTTCTGCTTCTTTTAGAAACTGTTCAAACTTTAAAACACTTCTCAGACGATCATGTCACACTCACGGGGTTCATGAGTGAGAGAATGCAGCTTCATCAGTGGGTCTGGTGGAGGTTATGGAGAATACAGCTTATTACCGCTCAGATTTGACAGTGGAACCGCTGACAGAACATTTACATTAACCCTTTAAGTGCCAACACACCTGACTGAAACAGACCATAAACCATCAGTAGATGGCGGACACGTGCCCCTTCAGTCCTAACTCTATTTCAGGGCATGTTTCTGTTCAAAGTGAAGAAGAAAATCCGGTTTAAAGGCATGGTCCTGATCTGGTTCAATAAAATTACTTTAGTTTGGATAGATAAGGACAGATTTGGATAAAAAAGATACTAAAACTTACAGCGGTTTACTTTCTACTAATGTTTAAGTTAATTTATTTTAAGGATAAGATGATAAAAAAAAACAAGAAGACTAAGAAAACTTTCATGTAAATATGTTTAAAGTTCAATCTTACTGAAAGTTTGTCAATCCAATATGGCTGCCTGTGATGTCAACATATATGCAAATTAGATTAGTACATTTACTTTTATCATAAACTTTGGGTCAAACCCAATATTTATCTAATTTATGACTATCTCTGGACACTTCTAAGACACAGCTTTTTGAAATCTGGATATCAAGTTTGATTTTTTTTTTTTTTTTTTTTAACTCCAGCCCCTAAAAGGTTAACAATGAAAAGGAAGATACTGTCTATTTTTTTCTTTCATGCCTTTAATATATCTTATCACACACAGTTTCTGGGTGATATCAGAAACATTATGGCGATAAAAAAGTTAATGAGGTGAAAATCAGGTTGTGTTAAATACAGACTGTTTCCTGTAAGAACCTTTAGTTCAGTTTTTTTTTGAGTTTTTCATTTAATATTTACCTGTATTTGTCTTTGTCTTCATAAAGAGACTGAGAAATTGATATTATCTTGGCACAACCCTGTAAAAACAGTTATATATTTGGAAAAAATATCCAACATGTCCAGATTCCATGTGTTCAGTAATTCAAGCCATTTCACAAACTACAAATGACTTATTTTTTCTTCAAATTTTGCAGTTCTAAAGTCATTATCATGATTATTGTGATAGAAAACATTACATAGAGATTCAATTCAATTCAATTCAACTTTATTTGTATAGCCCAATATCACAACAAGGTTATCTCAAAGGGCTTTACAGAGTCAGTTAGAGTAAACAACAGTCAAATGAACAGCAAGAAAATGAGTAGTGTCCAGGGCATCCCCCGTCCTTAGACCCTCCTTCTCGGCAAGGAAAAACTCAAAACCCAGTGGGAAAAGGGAGAAACCTCGGGGAGAACCACAGTGAAGGAGAGATCCACTCCCATGGACGGACAGGCTATAGATGCAGCAGGACTGATGGACGTCCATTTGCAGATGTAGTTCTAGTCTACAAGGATGCAGTAGGGTGGACACATGGGGGGTCCATCCCGCTGGATGAGACAGGCAGGGGCGAGGAGGCCCATCCACAGTGGTGAGGCCGAGGACGTCCATCCAGACAGGTGGGGGAGGGGGTCAGGACACAGGACAGGGCAGGACACAGATGGGTCAGCGCAGATCCTGCCATCATTGGCTCCCAAGTGGTTACAACTGAAAAAGTAGCCACTCCCCCGGAGGGGAGTGGGGAAAGGGGACATCGGGTGAATAGCACTGCACAAACTAAGTTGGCTAAATATTAAAAATATAAGTGCAGACCAGAATGGTACGTAGAACCAGAAACAGGAGATAGGACTCAGTGCCTGTACTTCCCCCAGCATTCTTGCTCCTAGGGCAGCTTAGACTGAACTGTGGGTTTAGTCTGGTTTGAACTAGCCTGACCATAAGCTTTTTCATATAGGAATGTTTTTAGCCTGACCTTAAATGTAGAGACTGTGTCGGCCTCTTTAATGTTAACTGGAAGCTGATTCCATAAAACAGGAGCTTGGTAACTAAAGGCTCTAGCTCCTACTGTACTTTTACAGACCCTGGGAACTACCAGTAGACCTGCATTCTGAGAACGAAGGGTTCTGTTGGGATGGTACGGCACCAGAGCATCTCTGAGATAAGAGGGGCCCATACCATTAATGGTCTTGTATGTGAGGAGGAGGATTTTGAATCTAATTCTAAACTCAATTGGAAGCCAGTGAAGGGCTTGGAGCACAGGGGTGATGTGTTCTCTTCTATTTGTTCCTGTTAGTAGTCTCGCTGCCGCGTTCTGAACCAGTTGATAACTTTTTAGAGAGCTTTTAGGACATGCTACGAGAAGGGAGTTGCAGTGATCTAATCTAGATGTAACAAACGCATGAACTAATTTTTCTGCATCATTTTTAGAAAGAATATTTCTAATTTTGGCTATGTTGCGCAGGTGGAAGAAGGCGGTTCTGCAGGCTTGGTTAATATGTGGTTTAAATGATAGAGATGACAGTTATGGTCATTTCATCACCAATCCTGATCCTGCTCACACACGTCTGTATATTTATAGAATTATCTTTGAGTTTGTTTTTGTTTTTTAACCATTAAGTAGCGGAGAATGTTCTTTATCTGCTCTTGTGAGGTTCAGTTTGTGCTTTTATTTAACAGTCCCTGGTGAAACGTCCTGTGAACTTGTGAAAAGGCTGTTGTATGAGTTTTGATGATGCCGTTGTCTGTAGGAGGATTTACATATGTGCGGTGGTTATCAGACTCAAAGGTCAGCCACTAATCGGGCTCTCTGATTGGCTCATCACTCACTCATGCTTGACCTTCTGATGGACTCTGAAAATGAAACATAGCAATCATGTCATGGTTGGTTTCTGGAATGTTGTTTTGAAGCCATTTTGTGTTTTGTTTGTTAGCATGTTGGCTGTTTGGAGCTGGAAGTGACCATATTTGGACAAAAAAGGCTGGGCTATGGGGCATCTAAGGGTCATGAGTGGAGTAAGTGAGTTAGTAAAATGGTGAAGTTCATCAAATATCTGCGTAATAATGATGTCTTAGCCATCTGTCAGAAAAACGTTTTGTTAAACAGAACCTCTGAAAGTCCAACCCACCTGTCAGTCACACCTGTCAATCAAAGTCCACCCTCTAGACAATTAAACGTTTGCAGAAAATGAATAAATGAATGAATGAGTGAAACTTTTCTCCTGCTCTCCTTCATGTTTTGTTTCTGATATAATTTGACGTCTATGTTTCTGTCTCTTTCCAGTTTCGTCCAATGAGGCTGGTCCATCCACATTAGGCCCCTCCTCCTCTCTCTCCCCTCTCTGTCACCATGAGCGTCATTGCTCTCTCGCCCGTGGTCACTGAGCCGTCGTCCCCGATGGTCACGTCTGTCACCCCGACCCAGGACCCGGATGCGCCCGACACCGTTAGCGCCGCCGCATTCAGCCTGGACCCGCAGCATCAGGACCAGGACCAGGACGGGTCCTCGTCGCAGGGACCGGGGCCCAGCCGGGGGCCACACCTGGGACCGGACCAGTCCAGGAGGTACAGATGGTTTTTAAGGCTCAGTGTGTCTGAAGTGGTCTCAGCAGATCTGATCAAAGTTCATTCACTGAATAAGTGACATTAGTTTCACAGTTAAATCCTCAAACATCGCTGTTCAGTTCAAGAAAGTGAGGTTTTATTTGAAGAAATACGCTAAAAAGTTTCTCCTTTGAGCTCAGCTTTGGTCTTCACCATCTCCTGGGAAAAGCATCGGCTTTTTAGTTTAAGTTTAGAGCTTTTATCTTGATAACAGTTGTCTCAGGAAATTAAAACTGAGACGATAACTAGAACAAATACAAGCTGCAACAAGCTCTTTTTTTTTTTTTTTTTCAATAATATATTTATATATTTTTTTCTAACTTGTCTTGTCCAGCATCCTAACAGCAGAATGGTAGTCTGGCTGCCTTTTGGTGCTGAACAAATTTGCTTTGCTAAGGGAAACTTCATAAAATATATGAAGCTCCTCTTGATATTCTACTGTCTTTATTATGAGTGTTGTTGAACCACATTTCGATGCTGGACCTGACATGGGGGTGGGGTGGGGGGGGTGAAGGGGAGAGAGCGAGAAAGAAGAAGATGGTGAAGACCTTCACAAGAAAGTATCAACAATACAAACAGTAACAACCATGGTGATAATTATAATGGTAACAATAACTACAACCACAACTGAGTAAACTGGGCAAAAGAGAGTAAAAAAAAAACAAAACAAACAAAACTACAATAAAATAAAATACATAAGACCTATTAAATGATGAATATAAGAAAAGAAAGCATGAACAGAATATCATACACCACGTCCACCCAAATAATACCAGTAACAAATCCACACAACATCAGTTGTTCACATTAATCTGCTGTGACAGAGTGACTGCATCAGAGTAAATAGTACATTTGTTGAGATTTTACAGGCTATATATACAAAATAGAAACATATAAACAATCAAACCAACAAAAAGGCACATTTAAAATTAATGCTTGAATCCATGAGAGTCCTTCCAGATAATCAGTAGTATTGTCAGAATTCAGTATATGACTGTGGACCTGTACAGGTAATAACTGTGATGTCCCAGATACCTGCAACAGATCAGTCAAATCTGGGTTCCTTTAGGGGTCCATGGTCACGGCCCCGTGACTGAATCACATGATATTTTCAACACGTCGTAGTGTCAGAAGTCAGTCCCGTAGACCACTGGGGATAATTACATTCGAAAATGCGGACTTGAAACGCTCTGATACTTTTCATTTGATGTCAATAGAACAAATACAACCGCAGATATGACGGTTTGAATCTGGAGCAGACAAACGTGAATCAAAGTATGAAAATTAGGTGAGGGAGGTGTTAGATTTCTGACTGTATCTACGTCATTTTTGTCCTTTTACAAAATGGAAAAAACTGGCTGAATCTGTGGATTCTAATCCACAGACTGAATTAGCATTACAGGTAAGGGTGAGGATGGGGGGATGAGAAAACTGTAGAAAACTCCTATGTAAAGATCTGCTTTTATGTCAAATATATGAGTATAGTTTTAATTTATTACAATTCAAATTTTATATACCTAAAATTTGGAACCAATATTCACTTTTAAAGTCTTTGAAAAGGTTCATTAAGCATCTTTGTGTTGTTTATGCAATAAATCATATACATTTTTCTTATCAGATTTTATATTTTTTGTGTTTTTTTTGGCCTTTTGTGTTGATATAGTAGGTTAAAGTGAAAAAATAATTGATGAGACAGATGAAGTTTGAAGATACCAAACATGGGTATAGTAAACATTTCTGTATATACAGGGGTTGGACAAAATAATGGAAACACCTAACATTGTGGCATCATAGAAGGTGTTTCCATTATTTTGTCCAACCCCTGTAGTATATAAAGGTAAAATCAAAAGTACTGAAAAACAGCCCAAAATAGACTCAGACCCCTAAGGGTTAATATAATTAATGAAACGGCCCCACACTTTTTCAAAAGTTTGTCTTTTAAAGTGTATGTGATTTTTTTCATGTGGTAAACATAAAGACAATTCTTTGAGCCATTTTGCTCAGTTTGCTTATTTCTTTCCATGACAGAGCGATCGCTCTCTTTGCTTGCCCAGGTTTATGAGGATTTTCTCATTGTGATTTATGTGAGTTTCTTCAGGGTATAATCGCAACAAGCTTATTTGACCTTTTATTTACTGAAAATAGGAAAAAAATATGGAGTTTGTTGGAGCTTTAAATACCCAAAGTAAAACTGAAAAAAAACTTTTTCTGGGTTGGAATATGTTTTTATTTTTATAACAATAATATTATGAGGAATGTTATATTTATTGCATTTATTACAATGTTCATAATGTAAGAGATATCATACATAAAAAAAGAATCATCTTAAAAACTTGAGGATAAAAAGATGCAAGATTATGTGAAAAAGAAGATGGAGATGTGAGAAAGTCAGTGTTCAGTGAATATGAAACAAGAATAAAGATGAAAAAAACAAACATGACGACAAAACAGAAGAAAAACAATAAAGACCAAAGAAAAGAAAATGAAAGATTTGGTTAAAACAGATCAAATGAGACAAAATTAGGTTAAAAATTATTTGTAAAACACTTTTAATGTAAGTGTGTTTTAGTGAAAGTGGTCAGATATTCGTTAAAGTTGACTGAAGTCATGTGACTGCGTACGTTTGTCTGTTTCTTCCCTGTGCGGTCGTAGATCTCAGAGACCGCCGCCACTCCACACCGGCGCCGACTGGAAGGTGGTCCTCCACCTGCCGGAGATCGAGAAGTGGCTCCGAGCCACGAGCGACAGAGTCACGCAGCTGTCGCATTCGGTCGGACAAGACGGAGAAAACCGCCACGTGGACGTCCACCTGGTCCAACTGAAGGTAAAAGAACCGCCTCAGCTGGGTCTGGTCTGGTTCTGACACATCTGTAGTTTCTGTTCGGGTTCTGGTTCTGGTTCTGGTTCTGACACGTCTGTACTCTCTGCTCTGGTTCTGACGTGTCTTTAGTTTCTGGTTCTGATGTGTCTTTAATTTCAGTTCTGGTTGTGGTTCTGACATGTCTCTAGTTTTCTGTTCTGGTTCTGGTTCTGACACGTCTTTAGTTTCTGGTTCTGAAGTGTCTGTGGTTTTGGTTCTGGTTCTGATGTGTTTGTAGTTTCTGTTCTGGTTCTGGTTGTCCATGTCCCAGATGTTTACGGGTTGTCTGTTCTGGTTCTGGTTCTGACCCAGAGGATCTGTATCTTTACACATTCTCTGACTTATTCAGTTCTGATTGGTCGTCATCTGTCCTCAGAATAAAACGGTGCTGTTGGATCCGGTCCACATGTTCTGGTTCTGTTTCCTTGCAGTTCCTGTCTGATGTAAACGGTTCTTTATTGTTTAATCGCTTCAGTTGTTCCTGTGGCTGAAACACCAGGTTATTTTCATCCTTTTATCTGTAAACTGACGTCTTCACTGCGTTTATTTTCCTTGACTTAAACCTAAACTGTGTGAAAGCAGACACTCATCAGCCTGAAGTCTGTGTTTTCTACTGAAGGTTTGAGCTCAGATCAGCTGAGTGTCACAGTAGAATCTGTGTCCAAACGCCTCCATTGAATCAGTGTCTGAGTCGATTCCTCTGTCTGACCCTGGGCTCGGAGTTTCCCATGATGCCTCAGTGTTATGTAATGCGTGGTGTCCACAGGTCACGCAGTGGGTTGGTCATTTATTCAGTGTGTCGACGTCCTCGTCATCCACAGAAACATTTTATATAAGAGCAGAGAACACTGCATTTATCTGAAGTTTTACCGCAAAGAGAAGAAGAAGTTTAACAGACAGTATTTAAAGCACAGTCAGTGACATTTATGAACAGTTTAACAGTGATTTTCACTGATGTTTCAAATGTGGATCAGTTCTATTTACATTCACACTAATACTTCACTGTTATTGACCATATGAGACATGGGTCAACATCATGTTCTGTTATTTATGGATTTTATTCAGGTTTAGGAGTGTTCTGACACAAAGAAAACAAGGAAACAGGCATTTATTTATGACACGATTAAGACTTAAATTAAATTAAATTAGAATAGAATAGAATAGAATAGAATAGAATAGAATAGAATAGAATAGAATAGAATAGAATACCCTTTGTTGTCATTGTGTTACTCCAGTCAGTGCAACAATATGAATAAAAAAACCAATATGCAATAAAATAAGAACAGTGAATAAAAAATAACAAAAACTAAAAGTAAAATAAGAAAGTAGAACATAAAATTTTACAATAAGTTAAATATGAATAGAGCTAAAAGTAGAATCAAATAAATATAGACATAAAATATGAATAGAGTCTGTAAAAGTCTATAAAAATAGTGTATTTATGTTTGATAAATGTTGAATCAATATTGTATTGTTATTGCAAGAACAGAGGATTAGTACAGGAACTAAATGCACATAATTATTATACATTATACAGTTATTGTTTTTGTTCTGTTTGCTGTTTTTATTTCATTCTCCTTTATAAAGCCTTAACATCAGCTGTAAATATTTGCCATTCATTCATTCATTCATTCATTCATTCATTCTTTCTCTCACTCAATCTTTTATTAATGACTATTTATAACTGCACTGACTCAGGCGTTTCCTGTTCGTCGACTCATGATGCTGCAGCGTTAGTGTGATGGTTTTTTATGTGCGTTTGTCTGAATTAAACATGACGGCAGCGGCAGCTCCACGGGGCTGATGGGAAATCTTCATGTTCATGTTCCGTCTGTTGTCGCTGCAGCTGTTCTGCTTTTCCTGGGACATGAACACTGTTGTCGATATTCGTACTGGGTTTATGTCCGACCCCTGAGCAGCACTGTTCAACACTTACGCAGTATGAGCTGTCGTCCAGCCTTTGTCCAGTAAACACATCATGTTGTGATTATTTTGACTAAGTCTGAGTCTGTTTACGTTGTTTACAAGGACAACAAACAGGTGTTTTACTCTTAGTTCTGTAATACCTGATGGTGCAGTCGTTGGTCACATGTTCCCTCTGGGTTCTTCCTGCTTTTATTCATGTATTTATTTCATTATTAAAGCACAGACAGATCATACGTCCAGGGGTCGTACGGGTGCTTGAAATCCTTGAAAATGCTTGAATTTCAAAGTCCAAAAAGTGCTTGAATTTGAGTGTAAGTGCTTGCAATTATTACTCTTTGATTTATTTCTTTATTTTTAATATTAACTCAAAGCAAAGCTACTTACACAGAGGTGATACAGTTAGAAAAACAAAACTTTGTGTCAAAAACTAAAATTCCAGGTGTTCTCAGGTCGACTCCAGGTCCATTTTTATCTTGGTCTTTGTCTCAGTGCCAGTGTGTCTGAAGAATGCCAAGTCTCTATATAAATATTTATATAAATACCAAATTTCTTATTTTCCTTTTTATTTCACCCTCATTTGTGTTTAATTCTACCTTCTCTTGCACTGGTGTGTTTTATGTTGCTGCTGTTAACTGAAATTTCCCCTTATCTTATCTTATCTTATCTTATCTTATCTTATCTTATCTTATCTTATCTTATCTTATCTTATCTTATCTTATCTTATCTTATCTTATCTTACCTTGCCTTGCCTTACCTTATCTTTTTGAATAAATACACTTTTTGCTTTTATGAAACATATTTTTAGATGCTTATACATAATACAATGTACATCATTGTGATAATAATAATCCTGAGGGTATATATTCCTGTAGATATGGATTTGACCTCAGTGATAAGATGAAAATAAGCCTTGAAAAGTGCTTGAATTTGACCTTGAAGAATGTATACGAACCCCGTATGTATTTACTGACCTTCACTAATGTGTCCACTGGTATTTAATGTACGATATAACCAAATACTTTCACAGTATTTCCATTATTTTCTGTTGTTTTATTTGTTTACTCAGACACGTTTAGTTCCGTTTCCAGATCTTTATCACTTTCGTTGTTTCGTCTTCAGGTTAAATTCTTCTGCTTCTTCTTTTTCTTCTTCTTTTTCTTCTTCTTTTTCTTCTCTACTTCTTTTTCTTCTTCTTCTTCTTCTTTTTCTTCTTCTTTTTCTTTTTCTTCTTCTTCTTCTTCTTAAACTGTAAAATGCATCATCAGTCATGGATATAAAAAAGAAAAGATAATCAGAAACGATATTAACCTCATTTATCATGGTAGGAAACGCAGTATTTTATTTTCTGTATTATGTATTTATGTAAAACACTTTTCAGTATTTTGAAAAGAGATGGTTTATTCTTATTATTCTTATAAAGGTTCAGCAAAAAAGCAAGAAAACAAAAATACAATATAGTAAAATTAAGAGGTTTAAGTGAACTTGGCTGTCTTTAAATAAATTGTAATAAATATATCATTTTAAACAGCTTTTTTCATCTTATTTAAGTTGCATCTCAATCTTTTATCATCAGCTCTATTTTAAATAGAAGTACATTAAAACAGGCCTGTTTATGGTTATTTTTTTACAAATACTTTGTACATGTGATGATCTTATAAAATATGACGCATCATTGTGAATTAAACCATCAGTTTATAATGTCCTTAAATATACAACAGGAAAACAGTACTATAATTAAAATACTACTACTATATTTATTGTTATTTATAGTGTTTTAACTATTTTTTTCCAGTGTGTATTAGTAGGTTTGTATTATTTCATCTGAATGATCTGAATTCTTCCTTTGGTTATTTGTGAAATGCAGTAGATTATCTCATGTCGCCCTCTGCTGGTCAGAGCATGACACAACAAATGTAAACAAAGTATTTCATTTTAGTTCTTTTTTTTTTTTTTTTTTTTGATTTCAGTAAATGCATATAATTATAAAGGATTATATCATGACTCTGACAGAAACATGTTGATTCATATGAGACTAAACTTCTGCAGCTTTAAATACATCAGGTTAATGAGAAAAAGATTTAATACACAACTCAGACTTTATTAAATTAAACCTAATGGAATATAAATGTGTTTGTTCATACATATATCCAAATTTCTCTATATCTAATACATAAACACATTTATATTCCATTACGTTGAATTTAATAAAGTCTGAGTTGTGTATTAAATCTTTTTCTCATTAATTTGATGTATTTAAAGCTGCAGATGTTCAGTCTCATATGAATCAACATGAATCATTCACACATCTCTGTCACAGTCATGACATAATTCTTTTTCATATTTATAATCACAGACTGCGTTTTCAGTTGTGAGGGTTTGTTTGAGCTGCATCAACATCGAACCGACAGGTAAAACAGGCTGATGGACGTTTACAGACGCTTAAGTCCAGTCACATGTCGACACTTGGTCAATAAGACAAAGAATAAAAATAAAAAAACAACATGACAGACTGAAGAAAAACAAGCACAAATAATGTAAAGACACTGAAACGGCCATAAACTGTGGACTTACTGTTATTCATTTAAATAAGAGTCAGATGTGAACAATGAGAATATTTACAAAATTCATCTGTTTTTCATTGATGGATGTCATAAATGAGTCATTTTATTTAGTTTATTTTATTTGATAACTTCTTACCAATACATTTCCTCTTCCACGTCCTCGTTTGATTAGTTTTGTATTTATTGGACTTATTTGTTTATTATGTTATAAATTGAACTTGTTTTTTTATATTATAAACCTGTATATTTATAGACTATAATGGTCCATAAGTGGAGTAATTTAAGGTTATAGTACAGGTTTATATTCAGTTAAGGAGTCATTTCATTGTTACAGGTGGTTAAATTATCAGGACCTGAATATCTGCATTTAATTCTTGCATTTTTTTTGACTGAAATGAACCATAAAGATCCTTGACTCATCAGAGCAGGTGAAGTATGTGAAAGAATTTTTTTTATCCTCTGGCTGATGGCTCCATCTAGTGGCAGAATTTATGTATTACAACCAGGTGAACGACACCCAAACAGGTAAGACTACACCAATAACTAGAAAAGCACAGTCCTCCACCAAGGCAGGTCAGTGCCCCCCCCCCCCCCCCCCCCCCCCCCCCCCCCAATGTTTGTCTGTCTGTCTGTGTGTCTGTCTGTCTGTGTGTCTGTCTGTCTGTCTGTCTTCATGCAAGATAACTCAAAAAGTTATGGACGGATTTGGATGAAAATTTCAGGAAATGTTGAAACTGGCACAAGGAACAAATGAATACATTTTGGTGGTGATGGGGGTGGGGTGGGGGGGGCACTGATCTGCCTTGGTGGAGGCCTGCGCTCTCTTTTCTAGAAAAGCACTCGGAGAGCACAGACCTCTGCCAAGGCAGATCAGTGCCCCCCCCATCACCACCAAAATGTATTCATTTGTTCCTTGTGCCAGTTTCAACATTTCCTGAAATTTTCATCCAAATCCGTCCATAACTTTTTGAGTTATCTCGCACACAGACAGACAGACAAACCAACGCTGGCAAAAACCTAACCTCCTTGGCGGAGGTAATAACACTGATACTACTACTACTACTACTACTACTAATGATAATGATAAAAAAAAAAAAAAAAAAAAAAAAAAAACTCACATGGTTATAAATCCTATAATTTAACCTTGTATCAATTCATAACAGCCTTATAGTCCATAAATGTTCAGGTTTGTAACTGATTTTTGACTGGATTTCACTCATATACGTTCCATACATCACTAAAACAAGAATGTCAGGCCATTATGTGTCAATAAAAGCTCCAAAATGAATCCAACACAGAAGTATGTTAATGTTGTAGTACCACTGACAGCCACTAGAGGCTGCATAGACGCGCCATACACTTCCACTGAACTTCTCTATTAATATACTAAACACTCATTCCAGTCTCATTTGGACCCTTTGTTAAGTGACCTAGTTCATCAGGACATGTAATCTTCTTTAATTGAATCTGTTCAAATAGAGGCTTAATTAACAGACCGCTCCAGACTAGTCCAAGTTTTTTGTTTAATAAAAGACTTTATTTCCTGACAAACATCAACACCTAGTTATGATTCATTTGTTCCACTAAGAAACTGTAAAATGACTCAATGTTTGATGAAATGTACTTTGTCTTATGAGTCTGTAAGCTAATTATTTTAGAGATTTAAATAATTGTTTTTAGTATTTTTACTTATTGTCTTAATATTTTTAATGCATGAACTATGTGCCAGTATTGTTTTATTCTATATTTGTTGTCTTTTACTCCTATACTGTTTCATGATTATGTACAGCACTTTAGGACAATACTGTCTGTTTTTAAGTGTGCTATATATAAATATATATAAACCATGACCTTGACCTTGAGTTCACCTTGTCTGGACCAAGAACATGTCAAATGAGTACGTTCTAAATATCGATAATTAATTATAGGAAAAAATGGATCGAAATGAACTTATAGAATAGAATAGAATAGAATAGAATAGAATGAGAATAGAATAGAATAGAATACCCTTTATTGTCATTGGGTGTTCAATGAAAGTAGGAGTGCTACTCATGTAAATAAGAATAGAGCAAATATGAAATTACAAAAACTAAAAATAAGATAATTAAATACAATATATATATATTTTACAGTAGGAAGATAAGAATAGAGCTAAATTAGAATAAAAAAATAGACATAAAATATGAATAGACACAATATTAGCTATATGAATAGTATGTAATAGTTTGTATATCTATAAAAAACAGTATGTGTATGTATAAAAACAGTATACTATGAAAATGGTATGTATATCTATAAAAACAATATATGTATCTATAAAAACATTATACTGTGAAAACAGTATGTGTATCTATAAAAATAGTATACTATGAAAACAGTATGTATATCTATAAAAATAGTATACTATGAAAACAATATGTATATCTATGAAAACAGTATGCATATCTATAAAAATAGTATACTATGGAAACAGTATGTATATCTATAAAAGCAGTATGTATATCTATAAAAATAGTACACTATGAAAACAGTATGTATGTCTATGAAAACAGTATGTATATCTATAAAAACAGTATGTATATCTATGAAAACAGTATGTATATCTATAAAAACTGTATGCATATCTATACAAACTGTATGCCTATCTATGAAAACAGTATGTATATCTATGAAGACGGTATGTATATCTATAAAAACAATATGTATATCTATGAAAACAGTATATATATCTATGAAAACAATATGTATATCTATAAAAACATTATACTGTGAAAACAGTATATATATCTACAAAAACAGTATACTATGAAAATGGTATGAATATCTATAAAAACAGCATGTATATCTATAAAAATAGTATGCTATGAAAACAGTATGCATATCTATAGAAACAGTCTGTATATCTATAAAAACAGTATATATATATATGTATATATCTATGAATTTAAATCTATAAAAATAGTGCATATATGTTTTAATAAATATTAACTATATATTGCATTGTTCTTGTAAGAACAAAGGATGACTACGTGACTTCTTAATTCCCATTATACTGGGATGTTACACATTATTAGAAGTGAGTGCATGAGGATATATTGAAGGAAGTGATTGTCCAGAAAAAACACCAGTTATTTTTTCTTGCAGTAAATAAATAATAAAACCTCAAACTAAACAAAGGCCGTGCACCACAGACATGTCTTGCGTTTTCCCACATACTTGTGCTGACACCGTCCACTTCTCTGCAGGCGTGAAGGTGAAGTAAATAAAGTTACTGAGCGTCTGATTGGACGTGGGGTCGGTGCGGCGCCGCTGTTATTTGACTTAATTGCAGGTGGGGGCGGTCAGGGGGGGCGGCGGGGGTCAGCCTTGGCGACAGAGGGGCTGATGGGAGCCGACAGAGCGGCGGAGCGCTGTTTGAAATTGGATTCACGCCTCCGGTGATGCACCTCCTCCTTCATCACTTTGTTTGGTTCTTTTATCCTCTCGTCCTGTCTTTGTCGTATTTATGATGCGTTTGCCTTCGGGCCGTTTTTCCACAGTCTGACCTTGGCACAGAGCGACTGTAGGACACGATTATAGTGATGTAACGGCGGTTCTGGGTGGAGATCAGGCGGGCGAGGACAGCTGCACAGGGAATGGCCTGCACCGATGCACACTGAGCACGTGCAACAGAACATATACGTACATACAGTCACATGTCAGCGTTGGTAACAAAACACTCACATAATACAACAAAAGCATGTTCAGCTGTCACAGAGGAACGTCCAGATTCAACCTGCAGATGTTAAACACACTATTAAAGGTGCAATTAGTTACATTAATATGATATTTTTCAACAGTAGGGGGCAGTATTTACTTGAATTTTCTGGCATTTTCTTTATATTCAGATCTATTCCCACACTTTAACATGCTGATCTTCTGGAATCTTCAGGATTAGAAGTTCTGCAGCTGTGCATTTGCACAACAGTGTCAGGATAGAAGGTTCAAGGTCCAACATAAACTATGTGTCCAAAAGTCTGTGGACCCGTTGAATCCAGGTGTTTCTTTTCTAACAGGGGTCTGAGATCCAAAACAATCATGACTAATGTCAGAATATAGTTTTATATTATGGGATCAATATCAGTGCATTGGTTTGTTTGGGTTAAATTGTTGATCTTTGTGTTTTAAATGCCTCAGAGATGGTTTGGACTTCATTAAACTTTAAGGAAATATTGATGTTTCTAAACTATACGGACATAAATATGTGGACACATCCTGTCTACAGCTGTCAGATGTTCCTGTTCATGAGGATCGGACACAGAAACATCAAGATTTCCTTAAAGTTTAATGGTAGATTTTTCTTCCACAGTCAGATGTGATAAAGTAGATGGTTAGATGTGGGAGAAAATTATTATTTACAGTCAGAGCAGGAAAAATTCAGAGGTAGAACATTTAAAATTATAGTCATGGATAAAAAACAAAACAAAACAAAATCACTGTTGATATAAATGAAGTCCAAACCATTTCTGTGTCATTTTGGAAACAAAGATAACAAGGTAGAACATTTAAAATCATAGTCATGGATTTAAAAAAAAAACAACCAAAAATCAGTGTTGTGAGAATTTGAGTAGAAACTGTCTTTGAGGCATTTTGGAAGATGAAAACCAACTGTAAATGTTGATAATGAAACGTTCTGAGTTTATCTAAATAAACTTTTGTCTATTTTCCATGTGTTGATCCATTGTAATTGTTCTAGATCACAGGTGTCAAACATGCGGCCTGGGGGCCAAACCCGGCCCGCCAAAGGGTCCAGTCTGGCCCTTGGGATGAATTCGTAAAATGCAAAAATTTCGCTAAGATATTAACAATCCTTTTAGTTCAGGTTCCACATTCAGACCAATTCAATCTCCAGTGGGCAGGAGCAGCAAAATACTATCATAATAACATAGAAATAATGACAACTCCAATTTTTTTCTCTTTTTAAATGTAAATATTTTCATGTATTTATGCTAAAACAAAGTATAATTTTGCAAAAAATGTGAACAACCTGAACAAATATGAACAACCTGAAATGTCTTAAGAGAAGTACAATTTTAACAAGATTCTGCCTGTTTCTAAATGTTTTGTGTATTTGTAGATCCAGTGTGATCTGTAAGATATAATGTACATGTGTAAATGATGAACTGGGGCTTAATACTGTTAAAATTACACTTATTTTTTCAGTTTGTTCATGTTATTCACATCTTTTGAAAGGATAGTTTGTAGATGTAAACCTTTACATCATGTAAATTTGCTTTTTTTGCTCTAAAACATAGAGAAAAGTTTGGAGTTGACATTATTTAAATATTATTATGTTATTATTTTACTGGTCTGGCCCACTTTAGATCAAATTTAGCTGAATGTGGCCCCTGAACTATAATGAGTTTGACACCCCCGTTCTAGATCATTGTGTGTCCATGTTCTTCTTGTTTTTTTTGGTTCTTTGGTGTCATTTGGATCCTGTTGATAGTCTGTGTTCACTTTGTGTGTAGTTGTAGACAGAGCCCCTCATTTCACTGACAAAAACATCCATCATCTGATTCAAATACACACACTGCATCTGTGTATGAACTGGAGAGATCTGTATAGAGATTCACACATATATATGCACATATTCAGACACTTAGAGAATATTTACAGATGCAATACAACTATCAATGAATTATACGAACTGGAAAAATACAGATGAAAACAGTGAAACTCGATCAAAACACAGTAAAACACACTAGTAGAACACTCCAAAACAGCACTATCACTGTTATTTACAAGAATTCACCACTAAAACGCTGTTAAAAGTAATAAAAATCTTCCATCTCTCTCTCACCGACTGCACTCTGCTGCTTTAAGCCCTGCCCATTTCCACCCCTCCCCCTCAGCCAATGTAGACCTCTACCCTAATGTGTTCTAGACCAATAGAAAGAACCCAATCAGAGATAAAAGAGGACGTTTGGATTCTGTCAGTAGTGAGAAGGGTTCAGGAGTTCCAGTCGTTTGATTGACAGCTGACGTATAAATGTGTCTATAAAGGGTTAAATACCTTCAACTCTTCGTCTATAATCCTTTATTATATTTATTATCAGATGTGTGATCGGTCTGTCAGTGTTAGAAGGTGAACAGTGTGTGATCCGAAGCTGCAGATCTTTATTCCACCTCTGCCCTGAGGCGCTCCGTCGTCTCCCAGCTGTCCCGATATTTCCGTCTCCTGATGTCACCGCCACCGCCATGCCGGGAATCCTGGGAATTGGGCTGAGCAGGGGGCGGGGGGTGAGGTATGAACACAGACGGGGAGCGAAGGCAGAGGGGGCTGTGGTTCAGGAGGTTCAGACGACCTCGGACATGACCGCTGTCGGCTCAGAAACCGCCCAGAGGCATGATGGGATGTTAAGGAGCCTCACCTGGTTGAATGGATTTTATAGACGGAAATAAAGATGGAAACAGCCAGAAACGCATATGGGTTAGACTGACAGGATGTGAAAACCACAGCCAGTATCTAATATCTAAGGAAAGTCATTACGAGGACCGAAATGATTCAAGTTCAATTAACAGGACAAAAAAGCAGCATGTTTGAGTTGTGTAGCTGCAGATCACACATCCTCCAAGAAAATGGGATGATTTTTACCAGAACCTGAGAAATTCTGGTACAAATCTTTGTTCATCTAAAGTTATGAAAGACATTTTTTTTTTTAATATTTATTTTACACAAGAAAGGAAAAACAATATATAATGCATTTTAAATACAGTGTCTTGAACTGTTTTTTCTTACTTTAACCAACCGAATCCCCTCCCTCCCACCCTTCCCACATACACGCAAACTACCACTGAACATGAAACAAAACAAAACAAAACAAAAGGGGGGTGGGGGTGGGTACACAATAATATAAATCATGATATGGGTACATTAAATAAGGGACACTTTCATGTGCAGTGTGCGTTGGTTTGCTGCTGGTGGCTGACTGCACCGTGTGCTTTAGCTGTGGGTGGTGCAGCTGACAGACTGAGCTCATCAAATACTGTTGTATGTGACACCAGTTTATTGCATTTGACATGCTATATGTACACATTTTCATCTTTTCGCATGTTATTTAATGCCATTTGATGGTGTGTCAATGCGCTAGCCGCAAATCACGCTAACCGCTAACTGCTAGCGCTAATCGCTAACTGCTAACCCCATAGCTAACCCTACCCCCTCCATTATTTTCCTCTTCGTTTTGGTGCTTACCACGTATGCATATGTTCCAGAACCGGTTGCGTGATGTCGTCAGGACATCTCTTCTGAAAAACAGAGGCAGACTGCCGGCAGATTTGGGGTTTTTTTGTAAATCGATTTTGGGACATTTTAAATGGATTCTGAAACGTAGAAAATGAGAGTGGCGATTTTTATATGACATGATTTTCTGGCACACCCCTAACATTAACCTTTTAAGGACTCCCATTAGAACAGGCCGCCTACATGTCTTTGTTTGTTTCTTTTTTTTTTGGCAATAAAAGTATCAAAAATGCATTTTTCTATCAATTCTGTTTTCAGGAGAAAATATGCTTTTCAGCATCTGTCCATTAATTATCATTATTATATGTAATAAATAATTAAAATTGTGTATTATAGTTAAAAAAAAAAAAAAAAGAAAAACAGACTTGACTTTTTATCAGGTAGTTCTCTGCCTGTAGATTTATACACACACACACACACACACACACACACACACACACACACACACACACACTTATATAATATTTACAGCTAAAATACAACTTTTAATGAACTACACAAACCACAAAAATACAGACAAAAACAGAGGAGAAAAAAAGGGCAAAAAACCAGTCAAACTTGACAAAAACATGTCCTAACACACTAGTAGAACACTCCAAAACAGCACTATCACTATTATATACAATTATTTACAAGAATACACCACTAAAACGCTGCTAAAAATAGTAAAAATCTTCCATGTCTCTCTCACCGACTGCACTCTGCTGCTCTGTGCTCCACCCACTTCCACCCCTCCCACTCAGCCAATGCAGACCTCTACTCTGATGTGTTCTAGACCAACAGAAAGAACCCAATCTCAGGAGTTACAGTAATTTGATTAATGTAAAATATCAAATGTGTCAGTGGAGACACGGTGGTCTTCGAAGGGTTAATGCTAATAATTCAAATGCTTTGGTTTTACTGTTGCACCTCAGCCTTATCATTGTGGGAAAAAAACACTAATATAATAAAAATACTTTCAGATGTTTTGTAAAATCTGCAGAGAATGAAGAAGTGAACCTTTTCTGTTTTGTGAAACCTTCTGTGTTTGGTTTGGTTTGTGTTTTGATGCAGAGTTCAGATGAAATGATGGTTTTTGTTGTTTTATTATTAGTTTAACTCCTCCTGTTTCATGTGCACCTCCTTAAACTCGGCGTCTCTGCTCGTGCAGCTGTCGTCGTCCACAGCTGTTGTGTGTCTGTGTGTTTTGCGTCCTTCCTGTATTACATTGACGTGGTCCTCTTTACCCAGAATGCCCCTGCACGGCTGCATGTGTAGGTTTGGATCTGTTTGAAGGATGAGACTGTGTTTATGTGTTTTCTGTTTGAAAACAGGACGCTGGGGTTTGGTTTTAGTCCTTCAAACTGAGGAAGGATGATGTGGTGGCGTGTCTTTTTCTTCAGATCATTAAAGTTACAGGGTCGGGGTCAAAGGTCAGTGAATGCACTCCAGAATGTGTGCAGGTTTTCACTTTTAGATGCTGTTTTTACTAAGGGTGTAAGAAAATATCAGTTTTGCAACTTATTGCGATATTTCATTTCACAATGCTGTATTGATATTAAAAAGTACTGTATCGATATTTTTAGGTATTTATTTGAATTAGGAACGCAAATTATCGATTAATCTGTTAATCATTAGTTGGTTGACCTTATCGATCGATTAACGATTAATTGATAAGCGGCAATTTTCCTGTGAATCTGAATTTCTCTTTTGATAGGGTCGATAAGAATAATAAATATTGTTTATACGCTTCATGATAAAAGCATGTCGTATTCTTTAATGATTGATTTATTGAACCACTGGATACAGAACAGACAATGACATTTATGGAGAAGCACTGAAAAAATTCAACAGAGAAATTCAACAAAATAAATGGATCTGAAGAGGGGCGGTTTAGAAGAAATGGACATTTCTGAGTTTTAATCACTGACATGATGGAGGCAGATTTCAGAAGAGATCGCTGCTTTTAATTCATTTGTTGGGTATGGGTTTGTGTAAAATGTTTTTTTGCAGTTTGTGAAAGAGAAAAGAAAAAAACAAAACAAAACATTAGAACATGTTACCATGGCGACGTAACTGGACAAACTGTCATTCACTCAAACCCATAAAGTTTCAGATCAGCAGGAGGTGAATGAAAAGTCACATGGAAACTGTGTGTGTGTGTGTGTGTGTGTGTGTGTGTGTGTGTGTGTTGGGGTGAGACTGGTCTTAAAATAACGTGTCCAACTGTTGTCACCCCTCCCCTCCACACCCCCCCCCCCTCTCCCCAAGAAGCAGGTCACCACACACACACACACACACACACACACACACACACACAGATACACATAATTACACACAAACACACACACACACACACACAAACACACACAGATACACATAATTACACACAAACACACACACACACAAACACACCCTACACTGCACCGGTTGTCGGTCGCTCGGTCACATTTCCCACATGGCAGCAGTTGTGTGACACTGAACACAAACTTTTACATCTGAAAACCCTTTGACAAAGTGTTTTTGGACTCAGACTTTCAGACTTTGTGGATTTTTTATGACTCTTTGAAAAGGTAAGAAACTCCTCATGACTGACGAAGAAGGTTTTTACCCAACGTTTCCCTTTAAGTCTCATCTTCAGCGTTGTGTTTCAGCTCTTTGTGCTTTTAGATTCATCTGGACCTGGTTTTACTTTTGCTGATTCTCATTGGTTTGTTTGGGCTGAAGGCGTGGACGTGTTTTACCCACATTTAAAACCACTTAAACACCCACACGCTGAGGAACTAGATGCTTAAATGACCTTTTCTGTGTGGAAGTGACGCTGGTTTTTAGGACATAAAAGTGTTTGAATTAGAGTTCACACTGTGATATAAGAACATGATGGATGCTGCCTCTAAATGACGTCTGCATGGGTGTTTTTTCTGCTTTTTTGGGAAAATTCACCTGTTTACATAAGACTAAAGCTGCAGATTACTTTAATTTTCAGCTGTTTTTTTATTCTGAAAATGGAAGAAAATGATAAAAATGGAGAGTCAGACCTGAGAGGACTTCAAATGTTCTTAACTTTATTCATGTGTTATTGTTATTATCCAACATTTGTGTGAGAAAATATTCATGCAAATACATTAAAATAATTAAAAGAAATACATTACAGTGTCTTTAGTGGGAATACCTTATAGATTGTAGCAACATACAGTATCAGTCAATATTTAGTCTGAAAATAGATCAGAATCTTTCTAAACTGAGGCTTTTTTCACCATCGTTTGACATAATTAACATGCATCCTTAAAATAAGACACATTTAGTTACAACAAATGCTTTTAAGCACATTTTAGCAGCATTTCCTAAATGCATTTTGTCAGTCTGTGAAATGTGAATCTGTTATTATATAACAACAGTCTTTTCTTATTTGTAGTTCTATACCGACAGAAAAAACACTAAACTCGACTTATGTTCAGTTAAATATATAAATATATCATGTATGTTCAGCAGATACAAATAAAAGTGCAGTTATTTAATGCTAAATGAGACCAAATATCAGACAAATACATGATGATTCTACAAATTGTTAAATTCACAGATGGATGTTTCTGCCTTTTAGTCTTTTTTTGTTTTTTTTGTCAACACCATAAATCATCCTTATTCTGTTTGTTCCAAGAAAAGTCATTAAAAAGTCCATGATTTTACAGCAAAAGGACAAGAAATTAGCCTAAAAAAGCAAAGGTGTTGGTGCGAATCAGCTGCTGTTCACTGTGTTCACAATGTACACCATCCATTTAGAACATGTCGGAGTAAAGAAGAATTTTCATTCTAAACAGAAAAGTCATCTCATCTCACAAATATCAGCCTATTTTTACCATTTATTCCTTCAGATACAACTTTGAGTCGTAGTGTTTGATGAAATCGTCTGATGTATTTATTAAACCTGGAAGTTCTGCAGTAAATATGATTATAAATTATCTGGACCAAATCTGTGGACCTGTTGAATCCAGGTGTTTCTTTTCGAACAGGGGTCTGGGATCCGAAACAATAATGACTAATGTCAGAATATAGTTTTATATTATGGGATAAATATCATTGCATTGGTTAGTTTGGTTTAAATTCTTATCTTTGTTTCCAAAATGACTCAGAGATAGTTTTACTTAATTTCTCTCAACATTGATTTTTTTTTAATCCATGACTCTGACTTTAAATGTTCTGCCTCTAAATGTCTCTAATATTTTTCCTGCTCTGACTGTAAATAATAATTTTCTTCTTCATCTAACCATCCACTTTGATCACATCTGACTGAGAAAGAACAATCTACTATTAAAGTTTAAGGAAATGTTGATGTTTATAAACTATATGGACATAAATATGTGGACACATTATGTCTCCAGCTGTAAGATGTCCTGTTCATGAGGACTGGACACAGAAACATCAATATGAATAATCAATAGGATATTTATCCCAATATCCATGTTATAAAAGCCAAGTGGCCTCTGTGTGTGTTTGTGTGTGCTTGTGTGTGTGTGTGTGTGTGTGTGTGTTTGTGTGTCCAGGGATTCACAGTAACTCCGTACAGAGCTGACTATTACAGTTTGTCATACTTATGTATTTTTGGTCAATGAACAGACTAGTGAAAACAGTAAGTTGATAGAACCAATATTTTGGGAGATATTAGTAATTTTGAGTACAATATCCTCACAGTCACATTGCTATGGCTACAACGCTTTGGCAGTAACTGCTGGACAAATGCGGTACAGCATACATGAATACACAACAGTATAAAAATGACCACATTTCAAACCTGTGGATCCACACGGGTCAGTGCACTAGTAAAACTATATCCTGACATTAGCCATTATTGTTTCGGATCCCAGACCCCTGTTAGAAAAGAAACACCTGGATTCAACAGGTCCACAGACTTTAATTCATATAGTGCATTTATTAAAACTGGAAATTCTGCACTAAATATGATTATAACTGGAAAAGTCGTCAGTATATGACTTTGTTTGTTTGTTTGTTACCTCCACCAGGAGGTATTGTGATCACTTTGCTTTGTGTTTGCATGTTTGTTTGTTTGTTAGCAAGATAACTCAAAAAGTTATGGATGGATTTTCATGAAATTTTCAGGAAATGTTGATACTGGTACAAGGAAGAAATGATTAAATTTGGGTGGTGATCGGGGGGGGGCAGATCTGTCTTTGCAGAGGTCTGTGTTCTCTGAGTGCTTTTCTTGTTTATTTTGAGTTCAAAAACCAAAAAAAGGGCGACACGGTGGTGCAGTGGATAGCACTGGTGTCACAGACAGAAGGTCCTGGGTTCAATTCCAACACCAGTCATTGGGGATGGGACCTTTGCATGTTCTCCCCCTGTCTGCATGGGTTCTCTTCAGGTACTCCGGCTCCTCCCACCATCCAAACACATGCACTGATAGGTTAATGGGTTAATCTAAATCACCCACAGGTGTGAATGTGACAGTGTTTGTTTGTGTCTGTACGTTCAGTCCTGTGATGAACTGGTCACATGTCCAGGGTGAACTCCACCTTCACCCATAAGTAGCTGGGATAGGCTGCAGAGACCCCGGTGACCCTAGTGAGGATAAAGTGGGTTCAGAAAATGAATGAATGAAAACAGAAAAAAGCAAAGAAAAACTGAAAAAGAGAAAAAGAAAACATTTGAAAAGGAGTGGGATGAAGTGCAGCTTCTGTAGTCCCACCCCCTTACCCCATCTTTTTCTACTGGACACGAAGTCCCATGAAGCTCCAAAAATATCCAAAATATGGCACATATCTAAAATAAACTCTGTCCAAGCCTTTATACATGACATACATTATGTATCATGGTTCATTATTCATAATCATATAATACACATTTGTATAACAATATATTATATATTAATACATTATACAACAATATAACTACATTATAAAATAATTATATTTACATTGTATAATACACATTATAATGTGTTATTTATAACTCTGTAATATAATATACATTCTATACATTGCATAATAATCCACTCTATACTATTACATTCTACGGTGCTATACCATCTCTTTGTTTGTGTTTAAATCTGTTACCGTCGACTTCACCGAGGGTCACCTTTTCAGCCTTTTCAGCCTTTTCTGAGGCTGTATTTGTTTAAAATCCACCGTCCTCAGAGAAAAAGGCGGCGCTCGGAGCCTTTTTTTGCAGAACCTACCACTTGTATAAAAAAGCGAGTGCGCCTGTTCGGAGTCTTTGTATGTTCCAGCGGGTCCGGGTCGTCTTTGAAGCGCCTTAATTTGAATACTCCAGGGGGGGAGAAGGAGCTGGAGTATTTGATCTCCAAGGTAAAACACGGCGCGCTGATGGGCTGAAGTGGAAGAGTTGAAGGTTATTGGATCCAATGGGCGCGGATGAGGCCGAGCTGTCGCGGCTGCTTTGGACGCGGCGCCGCTGAAGCCCTTGATGTCGGCGGTGATGAGGGCGAGCTGGGATTGGAGCCGAAGCGCCGGGCGACTTGCTTCAGATTGATTTTAGGCAATTAGAAACCCTGCTGGATGTATGGAGCCGCTGATTGACAGGTCATGTCTTGGCCGTACGTGACCAGAGTACGGAACGCCGACAGATGTTCTAAACAAGGCGCCGCTCATAAATGAACACGCTCTGATGAATGTTTACTCTCATGCCGACGGAGCCACGTGAATGTATATTTCAGACGCACGTCCTTATGAAGATGCTCAGGGCGAAGCTGCCAATCAGAACTAATCAACTGTCAATCACATTAAAAGTAAAAATGTCCCTGAAGGTCTGGGTTTCTGGTCTGGGTTTGGACTTTTTCAACAGGAAAGTGTTGTGTGAAGGACATCGGAGTGAGAGGTAGTCGATAAAAAGTAAAGACAAACACTAATAAAACTCCATTAACAGACGTACATTCGCACCAAATAGACTCGAAGCATCGTCGTCTTTAAATGTCGATTCATTCCTTTAGTTTTAATGAGACTCAAGCAAAACTAAAATGAATTTTTCTGTGTTTTATTAGAGGAAGATTTGATGGTTTTCCAAAAGACAGATCAGCTGGTGAACATTAAAAACTGGAAAATGCAGCAGGTGTTAGCAGTGAATTCTACTAAATAATAATACGTTTTCATCTGTATTTTTCTGGTTTGTATAGTTCATTAAACCAAACACTGACAGACCAATCATACATTTATTATGATAATAATAATAATAATAATAATAATAATAATAATAATAATAATAATAATAATAATAATAATAATAATAATAATAATAATAAAAGATCATAGATGACGAATAGAAGGCATTTAACCCTTTAAAGACAGTTGTGTCTCCTGTGACTCATTTTGCTTTTTACGTCATTCAAATGACCGTAACTCTATTAACACAAAAATCAAACGTCCTGTTTTATCTCAGAGTGGGTTCTTTCTATTGGTCTAGAACACATTAGGGTAGAGGTCTGCATTGACTGAGGGGGAGGGGTGGACGTGGGTGGGGCAGACAGCAGCAGAGTGCAGTCGGTGAGAGAGACATGGAAGATTTTTAGTACTCTGGGGTGTTCTACTAGTGTATTATGAGGTGTTTTTGTCGAGTTTTGCTGTTTTTACCTCCGCCAAGGAGGTTATGTTTTTGCCAGGGTTTGTTTGTTTGTTTGTTTGTTTGTTTGTCTGTCCGTTAGTGTGCAACATAACTCAAAAAGTTATGGACAGATTTGGATGAAATTCTCAGGGTTTGTTGGAAATGGGATAAGGAAGACATGATTAAATTTTGGTGGTGTTCGGGGTTGGGGGGGCCCACGGGGGGGGGCCACTGATCAGCCTTGGCGGAGGTCTGCGCTCTCCGAGTGCTTCTAGTTTTTCACTGTTTTTATCTGTATTTTTCAGTTTGTGTAGTTCACTGATAGTTGTCTTTTTATCTATGAATATCATATAGATGTATGTATAATAACCTATAATGACAAATACACATTTTCTCTTTGTTTTAGTGTACAAAAGTAAAATTACATGAAAACATTTATGAACTATCCTTTCAAAAAAATATGAAACAAATATGAACAACATGAAAAGTCTTTAGAGAAATGTCTAATTTTAACAATATTTTGTTGATATTTCTATAATTTTTGTTATGTTGTGCACGTTTTTTCTTGTCTGTGTTTATTTTGTTCATATTTGTTGTTTGTTTCTCAATTTTCTGTCTGTTTTTAACATTATTTATAGACTATTGCATTATTATTTTACTGGTCCGACCTGTTTCAGATCATATTGATTTGTGAATAATAAATATGAAAAACATGAAATCAGTGTGTTTGTACCAATATTCTGTCTGTTATTAAATATTGTGTGTATTTGTAGATTCACTGTGATCTGTACGACATAAAGAACATGTGGAAATGATAAACTGAGGCAGAATATTGGTACAATTATTTAGTTTCCTCAAGAAATTTGAGGTTGGTCGTGGTAGTCACGTTTTTCCTTTAATTTTTTTCACTCTAAAACATGAGAGTTTGGAATGAAAAGTTTGGAGTTGTCATTATTTATGTGTTATTGTGGTATTATGTTACCGGTCTGATCCACTTTAGATCATATATGAATAGGGTTTGGACTCTGCGTTCATGGTCTGTTTCAGTCACTTTTGCTATTTGTCGCATTATTGTGACTTTGGCGGTTTAAGGGTTAATAAAAGTTAAGGGTAAAACCAGGCATAAAGCGTGTGAAATCAGGTCATAGTGGTGGGAATGTCCTTCAGAGACGTAAACCCACAGTGGAGGCCGTTGTGATTGAATTAACAGCCCGTCGCTCCCTTCCATCTGAAGTCATTTGTTAGAAGATCGCGGGTCTATTCGGAGCGCTCAGAGCTAATGAGACCCTGCAGAGTGTGAGTGTGTGTCTGCATTAGCATTTTAAAGCTGCCTGTGAATTATTGAAGCGTCTGAAAGACACCGGTGACATTTTCACCGCTGGTTTAGAACGACATGACAGCGCTTTGATGACGAAACCGCCGTGTGTGTGTGTTTTAACTCATGTACTGTGGATCCGGATGTGTGTGTCTGTACAGTGTTTTTTTTTTTTTTTTTTTTTTTTTGTGTACATCCTGGTGGGCGTTCTTTCCTCTTAGCGCCATCCTTCCTCCGGAGGGCGCTCCTCCAACCCCAGAGGGACGTTCCTGATGAGTCGCGGGTCGAGTTGTGAGATGAAAGCCCGTTAGAAAACACACGTTCTGCCGCCACGGCTCTGATTGATAAAGACACGCCGGAGTGAAGTCTTCAGAAGCCCGGTCATCAGATGTGCCTCCGGGGCCCCGTGTCGGAGTCCGCCATGGGCCCGGGCCGGCGCTGGGCCCGTTGATTGGCAGCTGGGCCCAGGGCGGTCCCCTCTGCATCACCAGGGTGTGGACGGAATAAAAGCGGGTCTTTTCATTTGTGTTTGTCTGAATTCAACACAGGAGCAGCTGCCGAGTTCGTTTACATGCACACTGACGTTCCACTGGTGTTCTGGGTACGACCACTAGAACATCTGGATCTGAGAACACGTACTGCACCACTAGAACATCTGGATCTGAGAACACGCACTGCACCACTAGAACATCTGGATCTGAGAACACATACTGCACCACTAGAACATCTGGATCTGAGAACACGTACTGCACCACTAGAACATCTGGATCTGAGAACACGTACTGCACCACTAGAACATCCAGATCTGAGAACACATACTGCAGCGTTAGAACATCTGGATCTGAGAACACATACTTCACCGCTAGAACATCCGGATCTGAGAACACACACTGCACTGCTAGAACATCTGGATCTGAGAACACACACTGCACTGCTAGAACATCTGGACCTGAGAACACGTACTGCACCACTAGAACATCCAGATCTGAGAGCACATACTGCAGCACTAGAACATCTGGATCTGAGAACACGTACTGCACCACTAGAACATCCAGATCTGAGAGCACATACTGCACCGCTAGAACATCTGGATCTGAGAACACACACACTGCCCTGCTAGAACATCTGGACCTGAGAACACACACACTGCACCGCTAGAACATCTGGATCTGAGAGCACGTATTGCACCGGTAGAACATCTGGATCTGAGAACACATCCTGCACCGCTAGAACATCCTGATCTGGGAACACATCCTGCACCACTAGAACATCTGGATCTGAGAAGAGTAAAATCAAGTTTTCATTACAAAGATATTACCATAAAATAACCGGGTCACTTTGGCCCACATGTGGTTCATAATCTTCCATTAGATCTCTAATATTTGTTGCATATTATCGCCGTTGTGCGGAAACCTCCTAAGTCCATGTTTGTTTTTTTTGTTGTTTTTGTCATAACCATTCTATTGGCCAGTCTTCATGTGCGCCTGATGATTTTAGAAATATTTAACCAATCAAAAGTGTTGAAAATGACTTGTGACGACATCTCTTAACTCCATTCATTTAAATTATACGTTGTTTTTCCAGTTTCCTGAAAAAATAACCATTTTAGACATAAGAGGTTTCCACCCGACAGCGTCGACATCAGTCTGTACATGTTGTATAACATCAGGGAAAACCCAGATCCATGTATTAACTATAACCTGACTTTGCCTGGACTGTATGTAACTGGACCTGCTGCTGGTTCTGGTCCAACTGTCCCGGTCCAGATCCTCTTAAAGAAACCCACGTCCCTTTGCCAAGTGGTTCACCAGGGTCCGGTTCCTGAAACTGGACCAGAACTGGCTTGAAACCTGCTGACCTCCTCAAACTAGTCTGGATCCATCAGACTCATGTGGTCCACGCTGACTCAGGTTTGGATCTAGAGGAAAACCAGCTGCACCTGAACGCCTCGTTTGTACAGGTGACATGTGAACCGGCAGTTTACAGTAGTGACGCTGGTGTTTTGGACGGCAGCCTGGGGTGGGGTGGGGTGGGGGGGTTGAGTGGAGTTGGCAGTGGGCTTGACCTACATTCTGCTGTAATCTGGACCACTGTGTGTGTGTGTGTGTGTGTGTGTGTGTGGGGGGGGGGGGTGTTGTGTTGTTGATACGAGTCGCCATGGAGCGGTGACTCAGCGGTCACAGAGCATGTAAAGGATCTGTCGGAGGTCACATGACTTCTAAAGGTCGACTAATATTAGTCCACTGGGCTTATTTCACCTGAAGAGACATTACACAAGAGAAACACGGTGAAACACGAGGACGTTAAAGTATCAGTGTCTGTGTGGAGTCACCGGGTAAAACATCCAGGATTATCCAAGTGTGTAAATGTCCTCATGAGCTGCTGTGAAGACACTGTCTGTCTGCAATGGGGTCTTCATGGTCGTCTTTGTCGTCTTTTTGATGGTTTATAACATGTAAATGGTTACAGATATCAATATATTTCCTGTTGATCACTGGTAGAAGCCATATATGGACTTTCATTTGTTCCATGACGTTTGACCCTAAGTGACCTTGAAGGGTCAAACTCAAGGTCACCAACGTCTACATTTCATGTTTTATCTGTATCTTCTTTGGAACAATGTCTACAAAGTTTGAGAAGTTTAGATTTTTGAATTTTTGACAAATGTTTTAAATATTTCTAAATCTTCCTTTCCTTCTACTGGTCCATATTTCGATAGTTTAGAACATGTAAATGGTTCCAGATATCAGTCATTTTGTGGATTTTTTCCCCCCATTTTTGTTCATTTTGTTGATTATTTTGCCCATTTCATTAATTGTTTTGTTCATTTTGTAGATTAATTTGTTCATATTTGTTGTTTAAATATTCTAACTGTTCCTTTCCTTCTACTGGTCCATATGTTGATGGTTTAGAACATGTAAATGGTTTCAGATATCAGTCTAGTTCCTATTGATCACTGATAGAAGTCATAGATGGACTGTGATTGGATGAGTTGAGTTCTCCTCCAGTGAAAGTCCCGCCTACTTTTATAGTTAGATTGATGTGCATCCAAACCATGGGACTGGAACATAGAACAGAACCTGACAACCTCACACATTCAGCTGGTTCTGATCCACATAGAACAGATGCTGACGGACAGGGACGCTGGTTTTATCTGTACAGATGTTAGGTGATGTTTCTGCAGGTTTGGTCCTACTATTGTAACACCCAGAAGCAGCCTCACGCCTTTAACATCACTTCATAACTTCAACTTCAGGGGCGACTGTGGCTCAGTTGGTAGAGCGGGTCGTCCACTGACCAAAAGGTTGGCGGTTGGAATCCTGGCTCCAACAGTCCACATGTTGAAGTGTCCTTGGGCAAGACACTATGAAATGGGCTGTATAAGTTCATCATGCTACTGTCTGTCTGTTGGAAAGTTCAGCACTTACTGACTGTAATGCACTGAGTGTGTATTAGGCTGTGATGGACAGGTGAACGGATAAGAAAGGTATGGGGGCGGAGCCAGTGAGCAAGTGTATGGAGGCGGAGCCAGTGATGTGTGCGAGAGAGGTGAGATCAGGAAAAGAGAGCGAGCGGATGAGTGAGACAGAGCCAGCCGTTAAGTTTACCATTAATTTTGTCTATTATGTTGCCATGGTTACGGCCGACAGTAACCAATACTGTTCTACCAATAAACCAGTGTGGAATAAACCCTGGTCTGTCCTTCCTACGTCCAGTCACGTGTTTTATTTCTGCAGTGAGTAGAAATAAGAGCCATTTTATTTTTGTTTTGTTTGTTTTTGGGGGTTTTTCCAGTTCATGAGATGTCTAGTCGACTGGTCGACTAATGCCGCATTTCCACTTCAAGGAACTGGCTCGACTCAGCTCAGCTTGACTTGACTCTGGTACCAGGTCCTATTCCTGGTGACCGTTTCCATTACAGGATACTACCGACTTTACAGTAGCTGGACGTCATAGCGATGTGGCGCATTACTTCTGTGTCGTAGCTCAGAGAGTTGCTGATAAACTTGCTCGTTGCACGTTGTCTCATCAAGCTCACGCTGAATTTTTACGTGTGAACCTTCTCGACAAACCATGGTGTAGTTTTGCGGGCTGTTATGTGGATTAACCTACCGACATAATTACTGTAAACTTCCACATCTGTTTTTTGGAAAACGGTGGGTCACAGAGACAACTGTCTGACCAATCAGAGGTCTGCAGTGTTTACACGTCATGTTTTAATATGTGGTCCCCAGTCCTGGAACCTTGGTGGAGGTGATACCAAAAAACTAGTACCGGGTACCAGATTCCAGGCCCTTTTTCGTAATGGAAATGCAAAAAGGTCGAGTCAAGCCGAGCCGATACTGCATAGTGGAAACGTGGCAACAGTTGTCGATGACTAGTCGACTATTGAAGTAGTCATTATTTTCAAGCCTTACCCAGTCATGGAGGTCTACGAACCCTCCATCTGACTCCACCCACACTCAACTCCATCTGGACGCTGCTCTGACTTTATCCCTGTGTATATTTATGCCAATGGGAGTCCGTCTGTCTGTCTGTGGTTTTAGACGCTCTTCATTTAGTTCAGTCGTGTCAAACCCGGACTGTGTTCAGTCCTCAGACTCATCCTGGTTTTGTCCTTATAGACCTGGACCTGGTCCCATGTGGAAGTGACTCAGGTCTAAAAGTGGAACCATGACGTGGTTTCACTTCTGCTTTTGGAGTTGTGTTGTGTTGTGTTGTAGAAGGCGTCTTAACGTAGTTTGTCTCTGTCTGCAGGACATCTGTGAGGACATCTCAGACCATGTGGAGCAGATCCACGCCCTGTTGGAGACAGAGTTCTCCCTGAAGCTGCTGTCGTACTCCGTCAACATCATCGTCGACATCAGGTGAGTTTCATATAACCAGATCTGGTTCAGGTTCATCAGCTGTTCCTTGGTTTTCTCTCTAAAAACCATTTTCACTACATATTTAAAGCCTTGGTCTCTTTTAAGATCACTCATATACGTCCATTCTCCATCAACAAAACCTGGAATATTTCCACATCAACACAAAATGAGACACCATTAAACTTCTAAAATCACCACAAACCATCAAACCCTTAGTCACAACAGCATTTATTAACTTTACTTTATTACAAAATTCAAATAAAATACACTTCACCACTGAGCTCAGTGTCACTTCATTTGATATTAATCTTTGGATCATGATGTGTGTGTGTGTGTGTGTGTGTGTGTGTGTGTATATATATATATATATATATATATATACATATATACATATAGTTTATATAAATGTTTCTCCTTGTTTTTAGTGCAAAATAAATGGCATTAAATAATGAAAATATATACTATCCAAACAAAATAAGATGAGAATAACCTGAAAAAACTGAAATTTCTTATGAAAAATAGGTGCAATTTTAACAATATTCTGACTAAATTTATCATTTATACATGTGTATTACAGGTCAGATCTACAAAGACATAAAACCTTTAATAACAGGCAGAATACTGTTAAAATTACACATTTCAGGTCTCATCTTTCTCATCTTTTTTGTTTAGATAGTTTGTTGATGTAAATATTTTCATAGTTGAATGTTATTTTTTTTCCACTAGAACAAAGGGAAAAATACAGAGTTCATTATCAATTCATTATTTATAGACATAATGTAATGTTATTATTTTCACATTAAATCACAAAGAAAATTCAGTCATTATTTATAGACTTTGATGTCATAATTTTACTTTAGATCATATTGGTTTGAATATTGAACCTGAGCTAAAATCAGTTTAACACCACTGACTTAATTTCTTCAGTGTCATTTTTGCACTGATGGGCCGGACTGGACCCTTTAGTGGTCAGTTTTGGCCCAGGGGCCACATGTTTAACTCCCCTGGTTTAGAACCCTGGTTTATTAAACACACAGCTTCCTGTCACATCCTCACACTTTTCCAGTTTCCTTTTCATAAACTTCCAGGTAATAAGTGATGTGATTTAACATGGACACACTCTCCACATTTGTCCATCAACAGCTTTGAGTTCGTTCTCAGGTCTGGAGTTGGTTTGGGTGTTTCTGTCTTGGGTCTGGAGTTGGTGTGGGTGTTTCTGTCTTGGGTCTGGAGTTGGTGTGGGTGTTTCTGTCTTGGGTCTGGAGTTGGTGTGGGTGTTTCTGTCTTGGGTCTGGAGTTGGTTTGGGTGTTTCTGTCTTGGGTCTGGAGTTGGTGTGGGTGTTTCTGTCTTGGGTCTGGAGTTGGTGTGGGTGTTTCTGTCTTGGGTCTGGAGTTGGTGTGGGTGTTTCTGTCTTGGGTCTGGAGTTGGTGTGGGTGTTTCTGTCTTGGGTCTGGAGTTGGTGTGGGTGTTTCTGTCTTGGGTCTGGGTCATGGGTTTGTATTCACACGTGTTCCTCTGTTTGTTCAGCTCTAACATAACAGTAAACCTCGGTGTGGGCTCCTCGGTGGTTTTCACTCAGATCATTAATATTAAATGGTTCCTTCTGGTTCTGTTCAGGACGGTGCAGCTGCTCTGGCATCAGCTCCGAGTCTCCGTCCTGGTCCTGAAGGAGCGTCTGCTGCAGGGTCTGCAGGACCCCAACGGGAACTACACCCGCCAGACCGACATCCTACAGGCCTTCAGCCAGGACCAGCACCAGGTCAGTCCAGGACCAGCACCAGGTGGGTCCATGACCACGTGGATCTGAGATCTGCTGAAGGAACTGATCGGGACCTGGCAAAGCACTGACTGTAGTCCTGAGTTTTCTACTCAAAGAAAGATTTACTGTGTTTAACCCAAAAATATTAGATTAGATTAGACTAGACTAGAATAAACTAGATTAGATTAGATTAGATTAAACTAGATTATATTAGATTAAATGACATTAGATTCGATTCGATTAGACTAGATTAAGTGACATTAGATTAGATTAGGTTAGATTAGATTAAATTGCAATAGATTAAACTAGATTAGATTAGTTTAAATTAGATTAGACTAGATTAGATTAAACTAGATTAGACTATATTAGGTTAGATTAGATTAGACTAGACTAGATTAGATCAGATCAGATTAGATCAGATTAGATCAAATCAGATTAGATTAGATCAGATTGGATCAGATTAGATCAGATTTGATTTGATTTGATCAGATTAGATTAGATCAGATTAGATCAGATTAAATCAAATCAGATTAGATCAGATCAGATCAGATTAGATTAGATTAGATCAAATCAGATTAGATTTGATCAGATTAGATTAGATCAGATTAGATTAGATCAGATTAGACTAGACGTCTGTTGCTTTTATCTTGAACATTCAGTAGATATTTCAGTTTCATCTTTAACTTGAAATCGTTCTTTTGTCACTGCTGTTACATCTTGGCATCAGTAAAAGGATTCATTTGTCTCTTCATTTTCAAGTTTTGCAGTGATCATTTATCATATACAGATATTTAAGCAGAACTTTTTTACTGTATTGGATTTGGCTTCGTTTTCAAATATTAAACTCCTTTATTGACAGTTGTGTTATATTCAGACATGTGTTCGTGTTAGAAAACAAACACCTGAATTCAGCGGCTTCAAAGACTTTGGTCCATATAGTGTATGTAGATTTTGGTGGTTCCTAGACCTGGTTCTGACTCTAGTCGTGGTTCTGGTTTTCAGACCCGTCTGGACGCGCTGACTGACGTGGATGACTGTGGTCAGCTGACCATCCGCTGCAGCCAGAACTACTTCTCTCTGGATTGTGGTATCACCGCCTTCGAGCTGAGCGACTACAGCCCTGGTGACGAGCCCGAGGACCGCGGAACCGAGCCCGGCGCCGAGGACCCCGGTTCAGACCAGGACCTGGACCCAGAACCTGGCCTAGAAGAGAGCCAAGGCTCCCAGCTCTCCAATCACAAACTCCATAACAGTTTACCTGAACTCTTGGCACCAGGAGACTCCATAAACCACGCCCACACTCCGTCAGGATTACCCACAATGCAATGCGGCACGTCCATCCACAGTGAGAGCGCGAAGCGCCCCCTGCAGGGCGTAAGCCTCAGCACCGACGTGTCGCCCACGCAGCCGTCGCTCCCAAAACGAGCTGCTTTGTTCTCGGACGGAGGAACCAGTACAGAGGAGACCAGGGGCAGGTTCAGGAAGGTCAACCCGCTGTCGGGGCTCCAGTTCCAGGCTGAGCTGAGCCGCAGCACCCCCTCCCTCATGGATCTGCCAGACAGAACCAAGTTCTGGTTGGAGCTGCACTCGGTTTATCCAGAACACATCTCACAGTCGTATGACAGTCTGCAGGTACAACAACGAATACTGGTGTTTTAATTTAATAAGGAGATGAGGAACAGTTATTAAAGTTATTTCAGTGCATGTTTTTAATATAAATTAATGCAAATGATTCAAAGATCACATCCAACACACGCTCCAAGAAAAGGGTTTACACTGAGACAGAAGATGGTGGTTTCTAACAAGAAGAACTGTGAAAGAGAACAAACACAAGAAATATGTGGATTAAGTTTATCAATATCACTTTATTAAGACACAATGATACTAATTAACTCTATATACGTAGTAGTTTTCTAAATTATACAAAACAAGACAAAGCAGATGAAACAAGTCCATATTTATAATGAAAATAATACAAAAATAAAATTTAAAAAAAAACCCTAAAATTAAATAACAAAATCAGTTAAAATAGTAACATAGTAAAAACCTATAAAATGTCACTAAAAGCTTGAGTGGATCAGATTATAATATTGTTTTATTAATGAATATGTGTCAGAGATGCATTCTAATCATCTATAAGACTTTTTTTTTTTTTTTTTTACTGTTTTTACATTTTTTGTATTTGATCAACTTGAGCCAAAAACAAAAATATCAAATACTCAATTACTGTCATATTTTTAACCCTTTAAATAAGATAAGGTAAGGTAAGACTAAGATAAGATAAGACTTTACTGATCCCACTGTGGGGAAATTACACAGTAGACAGCAGCAAATGCAAAAGTAAGGAAAACAGAGAATATAGACTTATGAAGAACAAAATATAAAGAGAAAAAAAATCTGCTGTTTATATAAGTATTTATATGCATTTTAAAAGTACATAAAAGTATTACATGCACATTTACATTGTATTTGCAAATGCACATGCTGAGATGAAATGTTTGTAAAAAAAAAAACCAAAAACATATTTTTATGCAAGAAACATGAAAAAAAATCCCAATATTCTGCATAAAAAATTGATTATTGATTTTTTTTTTTTCATCCTGTCATCTGTCAGTGATTAACACCAACATTGGTTCATATTATTTTTATTTTTGGTTCTAGGTCAAATGTTAAATGTGTCAGTGTGTATTTTGTACTCACTTGGTCGAAGAGTGTTAGTGTAGGAGTTTAACACTGTTAATTATGGGATGGATTTAGTGGATGGATCACAATTTAAACAATCAGACACAAATGAACAACTGTTGAATTCAGACCAAAAACAAACTGTAAAATAATCTGACCTTTAATAACAGGAAGTAGAAGTGTGTTTAATATACTCACCTGGACACCGGAGGGTTAAAGTGTGTTTAATATACTCACCTGGACACCAGAGGGTTAAAGTGTGTTTAATATACTCACCTGGACACCAGAGGGTTAAAGTGTGTTTAATATACTCACCTGGACACCAGAGGGTTAAAGTGTGTTTAATATACTCACCTGGACACCAGAGGGATAAAGTGTGTTTAATATACTCACCTGGACACCACAGGGTTAAAGTGTGTTTAATATACTCACCTGGACACCAGAGGGTTAAAGTGTGTTTAATATACTCACCTGGACACCAGAGGGTTAAAGTGTGTTTAATATACTCACCTGGACACCAGAGGGATAAAGTGTGTTTAATATACTCACCTGGACACCAGAGGGTTAAAGTGTGTTTAATATACTCACCTGGACACCAGAGGGTTAAAGTGTGTTTAATATACTCACCTGGACACCGGAGGGTTAAAGTGTGTTTAATATACTCACCTGGACACCGGAGGGTTAAAGTGTGTTTAATATACTCACCTGGACACCAGAGGGTTAAAGTGTGTTTAATGTACTCACCTGGACACCAGAGGGTTAAAGTGTGTTTAATATACTCACCTGGACACCAGAGGGTTAAAGTGTGTTTAATATACTCACCTGGACACCAGAGGGTTAAAGTGTGTTTAATATACTCACCTGGACACCAGAGGGTTAAAGTGTGTTTAATATACTCACCTGGACACCAGAGGGTTAAAGTGTGTTTAATATACTCACCTGGACACCAGAGGGTTAAAGTGTGTTTAATATACTCACCTGGACACCAGAGGGTTAAAGTGTGTTTAATATACTCACCTGGACACCAGAGGGTTAAAGTGTGTTTAATATACTCACCTGGACACCAGAGGGTTAAAGTGTGCTTAATATACTCACCTGGACACCAGAGGGTTAAAGTGGACTAAAAGTCAAACCTGGACTCAGCTGGTCCACATGTAAAGGCTTGTTTCTGTCTGTTTGTTCGTCTTTAATGCTTTTGTTTTTGTTGAATTCTTCCTGTCTCTTGTTCAATAAAGCAGAGCATCTCCACCTCTGACTCTCCTTTAACCACAGGTCATGAACGTCAACCTCCAGAGGAGCTCCAAGCTGGGGGGCCCAGAGGGGGGCATCCAGAGACCAATGCCCGACCAGAGGAGCCCGTCTGGGGCTGTGCCACCCGCTGCCCGCCCCCCTCCTCCACCTCAGGAGGAAGCCCCCGTACAAATAGAGCGGCCCCGGCCCCGGACACACACTCACAGCGAGGGGGGCTACGACTCCTCGGCCCCCTCCCCCGTCAGGGACACGCTCCTCTCCTCAGACCCAGATGCCTCCGGAGAAGAATCCGACCCTCGACCACCGCCCGCCAAGAACCACGTCTGGATGGTTAAACGCCACGGCCACAAGGTGAAGAGTTCTCTGTTTGAGGAAGTGGGGGGGTGGGGGTGGTGGAGGGGGGTCTGATGTGTTTGTGATGTGGTTTCTAATGGACCTGGGCAACAACTACTTCAACACAGACATTCATTAGATCTGACCCCAAACAAGACTAGATCTGGATTTAAGAGAAGAGAAGAGAAGAGAAGAGAAGAGAAGAGAAGAGAAGAGAAGAGAAGAGAAGAGAAGAGAAGAGAAGAGAAGAGAAGAGAAGAGAATACAATGGAATAGAATAGAAAAGAATAAAATAGAACAGAACGGTATAGAATAGAATAGAGCAGAACAGGACAGAATAGAATAGAACGGAATGGAATAGAACAGAATTAATAAAGAATTTGAAAATGGAGTCGGTCTGCCCCCACCATGGGGAAATTCAAAGGCAGTTAAACACAAACAAATCCAAAAATAAAGTGCAGAGAAAACAGAAAATTTACATTTGAGAAACATTTAAAAGAAAAAAAGAAAGAAGGAAAAAAGAAAAAGAAAGGAAAAAAAATAGAAAAAAAATGAAGAAACATTTAATTAATTTAAATTAATTTAGAACTTTTGTGCACATTTTCAATTAACTATCCAACAAAACCTGTCATACTAATGTAAAAATCCAGTTTTCTAAAAGCCTCTGATGATGTTCTTGGTTTGTTTTAGGTCAGTTTGTTTGTTTTTTTTTGGATCAGAACCATCCTTCAGGTTTGTTTCCATGTTTAGTCTGTTCCACGTCTGTCCTGTTCACTGTTTGAACTCATGGCTGTGTGTTCTGTCCTCATACTGACCTACAGTCACAGATCCAGGTTGGTCTCTGAAAACCTACAGGTGCACTTACATGAGGTTCTAATCTGGTTCTTCATTTTCTTCCTGGTCTTGCAGAAGGCGGTCCAGGTTTCATCCAAATCCAGTCCCAACAGGGAGCACTGGTACGGGTCTGAGGAGTTCCTGGCTCTGCCCGATCAGCTCCGGAAGACCGAGATGTTGGCCATGAACCTGGAGAGTCTGGCTCAGACCGTGACCCTGGTCAGTCCTGGGACCACATCAGTAAACACCACTGTGAACCTGGTCCCATTCCTCTGAATCTGGATCCAGCTCAACCAATCAAACATTAGAGTCTGGTCATGTGACCACATTAACCCTTAAAGACCCAGAGATACTTCAGTGGAAGTTCATAAAAGAATTTATTTAGTGTATTTAACCTTTAATAAGTGATTTATCATCATTTATTCTAATATTATCCTCTGTATTTTACATTTTCAGTGTAAATCCTGTATTTTTCAAGATTTAATTCACTAATGATGTAGATGTTCATTAAAACTCAGAGTACAGTTGTGTTTTATTTGATCAAAAACAGAGAAAACTGGAGAAAAATTGACTTTTTCAGTCAAATCTATCATTAACTGAACATAAACCAAGTATCTACAGCCTTATTTTGTTCATTGCACTTATTTTAATTTTTTAATTCATTTTGTTCATGGTTATTAATTTTACTTACTTAATTTTCTCTTGTTTAGTTTTCTTACCTATATTATTTTTTTCTCCCATTTTGTTGTATTTGCGGTTTATTTTGTTCATGTTCTTTATTTTTTTGTTGATTAATTATTAATTTCTATTCATTTTATTGATAATTTTTTGTTCAGTTTGTTGCTTATTCTTTTTTTTTTATGTAATTTTACTTAATTTCTTGCGCATTATTTATTGTTTTGTAATTTTTTCAAATTCATTTTTGGTCATTTTATTCAATATTTAATATATATAAAAGTGTCATTTAAAACTCCATGGGTTTTACTGGTTAATCAGTGTTGTAGAAGATGACAGTGTTTCCACATGATTGATTGATTGATTGGATGTTTGGGTCTTTAAGGGTTAAAGTCCTATTCTGTGTTTCAGGGCTCTGCTGGATGTGACTCTACCCAGGATGCTTTGCAGGACGTGGACGACTGGGATCTGACGGAGCTCAACCCAGAGTGGGATGTAGGGGAGAGCGGGGACGACGTGGCGTCTCCTCTGCCTCCGTCAGTACGTCTCAGATTGTTGACATGTCTTATATCTGTCCTTGAACGCCGTCCCTGACGTCCTGCGTCTCGTTTCAGCGTCAGTTCAGACGGAACCATGTCGGCCGCTTTAGTCCCGCCTCCTCCAGCGACATGGCGCCCTCGTTGGACGACAGCATTGAGTCGGGGCCGTTTAGCGACCTGACGTCTGAAGACGACGAGGGCCGGAGGTCTGCCGAGCGCCGGCCGAGACCCACAGCGCCCCTGGTGGACGCAGGAGGAAGTGTGTCTCTGGTTCAACAGCTGCTGGAGGACGTTCAGAGACAGAACAAAGACCCTGATGTTTGGAAGAAGATAGAGGTAGGAACGCTCTGTCCGTCCATCCATCCGTCCGTCCGTCCGTCCGTCTTTGTTCCTGTGATCTTTAGTTTTCATGTTTAACCCTTTTTAGATGCTTGTGTCTCATTTAAATGACTGTCACTCCTGAACAATCCAACATCATCTTTTACCTGAGAATGGGTTCTTTCTATTGGTCTAGAACACATTAGGGTGGAGGCCTGTCATTGGCTGAAGGGGAGAGGTGGAAGTGGGCGGGGTTTAGAGCAGCAGAGTGCAGTCGGTGAGAGATTGGAAGATTTTTATGATTTTTATCAGCGTTTTAGTGATGTTTTAGTAGTGAATTCTGTAAGTAATTGCATATAATCGTGATAGTGCTGTTTTGGAGTGTTCTACTAGTGTGTTTTGCTGGTTTTTTCACCCTTTTTTTCACAGTTTTCTCTGTATTTTGGTAGTTTGTATGGTTGATTGATAGTTGTATTGTATCTGCAAATATTCTCTAAGTATCTGTATATTTGTATATATGTATAAATATTCTCTAAATGTGTGTATATTTGTATATATGTGTAAATATTCTGTAAGTGTCTGTATATGTGTGTATATGTGTATACATGTGTAAATCTCTATGCAGATCTCTCCAGTTCATACACAGATGCAGTGTGTGTATTTGAATCAGATGATGGATGTTTTTGTCAGTGAAATGAGGGGCTCTGTCTACAACTAGACACAAAGTGAACACAGACTATCAACAGGATCCAAATGACACCAAAGAACCAAAAAGAACAAGAAGAACATGGACACACAAGGATCTAGAACAACTACAGTGGATCAACACATGAAAATACAGAAAAGGTTATTTATATAAACTCAGAAAGTTTCATTATCAACATTTACAGTTGGTTTTATAATAAATAGGATAAAAATGAAGTCCTTGTTTTTTACTATAATGTTTAAGCATTTATTACGTATAATAATGATAATTATTGGACAGATATTGAAAGTTTAGTTCTTCCTGAAATAAGTAAAAAAAAAAAATCAAGTCTATTTTTTTTTTTTTACTATAACATACTGTTTGATGTAAATGAAAGATGCTGAAAGTTAAGTTCTTTCTAGAAAGAGGTGCAAAAAAATTGGCAAAAGACATTTTCTGACATTCTTATTGCAAAAACCACATAAATAAATCTAGTCCTGTTCTAATGGGAGTCCTTATTGGGTTATTTATCTTTATTTCTTCCTGTAGAATTAATTAAAAAAATTAATCATGACAAAACTTCACACTATTATGTAACATAATAAGAAGACACCATGACGATATGTTATATTCCAAAGGTCACAGGTCACCTTCACCATGACACCGTAATCATTCTTTTCTCTTCATTTATTCAACGTCACACGTCAAGAACTAAAGTTAAATTGTCCACTTTTTAGGTTTTTTGTTCTTCCCTTCTTTGGATCTTATTAGTTTTACTGATTCTAAACTTCAGGTGACTGTTGTTGCATCATGTATAGAAACATTCCCTCAGTGTAGACCACGTGTATTCATAATAATAATAATAACAATGATAATAATAATAATAATAATAATAATAATAATAATAATAATAATAATAATTTACTTCTGAAAAAGGAAAACTCAAACCGAACTCCTCTGATTTATTTATTTATTTTCCGTTGCCCGTCCCTGCTGCCGTCTTGATGGATTGGAGGTCCGCTATCGGATCGTCCCGTGGCCCCGTTAATTCATCACCTCACTTCAAAAGGTCACGTTTGATTGGCAGGCAGATTATTGATGAGGCTGCCCGGTGAACTAATCAGTCATATCTGTCATATCGAATATGGTGAAATGTCAATAGCTCTGGGGATTCGTCGTCCTCTCGGCTGCTCGTTTAATTAGCGCCATAAAGGAGCCCCGCTGCCGCCGCCGATGATGATGATATTTTTATTGTTTTATCTTATTAAGGTTTATTTCACCTGCTCTGCTTCTTCTTTATCGGCAGAATATTCTAATCTGTCACATCTTTTATTCGTTTCACTCACATGTGTCTGGTTTCCTTCGGGGTTCGGTGTCGTGGTCACGTCGAGTTGACGGCACCCACGTGCAACCACCCGGCTCTAATCGGATCATCAGAGCCGACTTCAAGGATTCAGTGGGATCAATGTTGGCATTCTGGATGTTCTGGATCTGAGACGGGACCACGTCCTCGGAGCCTCGGGTCGTCGGGGTTCGATCCGGTCGTCAAACCGAGACCTCGTATCTGCCAACTCAAACCACATCGTTCCCATTAAAATGCAGAATTAGTGACGATTTGACCGATTAAATGTCAACGCTATGCTCTGCAGAAATATTTGGATCGGGTTCTGAACACGTGGTGCATTTGAGTTCAACCTTTACATAAACATTTAAAGGCCTCATGAGTCTGGAGGAGGTTTGGATTCAGAGACGTTTCCTACAAATATGATATGAAACACAAACAGATTAGATTCAACTCCTGAAGACTCAAAGATCAGACCAGTGTCAAAACAAGCAGAACTCCTAAAAAGTGTAACACCAGAGACGACCACCAGGTGTCACTGTCTCTGATGAAACCTACTGTAACCCTTTAAGACCATGTGTGTCTCTGATGATACATTTTACATTTTACATCATTCAAATTCCCGTAACGCCTGAACTGTTCTCACTATTGACGAAATTCAAATCTCACCTGAAAGCTGAGATTGGGTTCTTTCTATTGCTGTATAAATCATATTAGTTTAATAAATAAAACAACAGAATAACTGGAAAAACGTACTTACCCGATAAGGACTCCCATTAGAACAGGACTAGATTTATCCATATTTGCAATAAAAGTTTCAGGAAAATGTCTTTTTTGCCAATTGTTTTGCACCTCTTTTCAGGAAGAACTTAACTTTCAGCATCTTTCATTTGTGTCACAGTGTGTAATTGTAAAAAAAAAAAAAGAAAAAAAAAAGAAAAAGACTTTATTTTTTTTTTCACTTTTTTCAGGAAGAACTGAACTTTCAATATCTGTCCATTAATTATCATTATTATATGTAATAAATGCTTAAAACTGTGTTACAGTAAAAAATAAAAAATCTGACTTGATTTTTTAAAAAAAATCCTATTTATTATAAAACCAACTGTAAATGTTCATAATGAAACTTTCTGAGTTTATATAAATAACCTTTCCTGTATTTTCCATGTGTTGATCCACTGTAGTTGTTCTAGATCCTTGTGTGTTCTTCTTGTTCTTTTTGGTTCTTTGGTGTCATTTGGATCCTGTTGATAGTCTGTGATCACTTTGTGTCTAGTTGTAGACAGAGCCCCTCATTTCACTGACAAAAACATCCATCATCTGATTCAAACACACTGCATCTGTGTATGAACTGGAGAGATCTGCATAGAGATTTACACATATATACAAATATACACACATTTACAGAGTATTTATACATATATACAAATATACACAAATTTAGAGAATATTTACAGATACAATACAACTGTCAATCAACTATAGAAACAGCAAAAATACAGATAAAAACAGTGAAAAAACAGCAAAACTTGACCAAAAAAACATCAAAACAAACTAGTAGAACACACCAAAAGAGCACTATCACTATTATATACAATTATTTACATGAATTCACCACTAAAACACTACTAAAAGTCATAAAAATCTTCCATGTTTCTCTCACCGACTGCACTCTTCTGCTCCCAGCCCCGCCCACTTCCTCCCCTCCCCCTCAGCCAATGACAGACCTCTACCCTCATGTGTTCTAGACCAGTAGAAAGAACCCACTCTCAGATCAAAGATGATGGTTGGATCCTGTCAGTAGTGTAAACAGTTCAGGAATCCCGGTTATTTTAAAGGTGGTGGATGTCAAATGTGGCACCAGAGACACAAGCGTCTTAAAAGGGTTAAAGCCAAACTATCTTTCCTTTAATTTCTGAAATAATCCCGAAGCTTCAGTTGTAAATGAATCTGCCTGTAAAATCCCTGAATATGAGCTAAAACAAACAGAACGGTTGTGAAGCGATCCGCCGCCGTCCCCGACTCTGAACCTTTTGTTAACACTCGCTCACACTCGTCGCTCCTCTCTGCTCCTGGGTAATTAGCTGATTAGCTGCTTAATTAGCAGCATGTAATCATGGCGATGGATGAGCTGCCTAATTGAGGAAGTGAAGGAGGAGAAGAGGAGTCTCAGAGAGGAGGAGGAGGAGGAGGAGGAGGATGGAACACGACGAGGTGGAAAGACTGGAAATACGATGGAGACGGATCCACCGCCGTTATTTATCACAGGAGACGGTTCAGTCTGTCATGAAGATGAGAGAGGTCTGTCATTGGCTGAGGGGGAGGGGTGGGAGTGGGCGGGGCTTAGAGCAGCAGAGTGCAGTTGGTGAGAGAGACATGGAAGATTTTTATGACTTTTATCAGCGTTTTAACAAGGTTTTAGTGGTGAATTCATGTAAATAATTGTATATAATAGTAATAGTGGTGTTTCAGAGTGTTCTACTTGTGGGTTTGGAGGGTTTTCGTCAAATTTTGCTGTTTTTTCATATTTTTGTGGTTTGTATAGTTCATGGATAGTCGTATTATTTCTGTAAATATTCTATGAATGTATGTATATTTATATATGTAAATCTATATGCGTATGTTATATACCGGCAATATAGGAATATATACAGGTTATATATAGGATATTTTCAAGTAATGTAGGATATATACAGGTAACACTGTATGCAGGATATATACAGTTAATATATAGGATATATACAGGCAATATAGAATATGTACAAGTAATATATAGGACATATACAGGTAATATATAGGATATATACTGGTAATATATAACATATAAACATGTATTATATAGGATATATACAGGCAATATATATCATATATACAGGTAATAAAGGATATATTCAAGGTAAGATGAGGAAAACTAGTTGCATGTGTTGTGAGTGTTGGACTGAGAACAGTGTGAAGTGGAACCAGCCCAGTATGTTCCAGTGTTCTGTGTTTTGTTGGTGGAACCAGACCAGTCCATTCCCGTGTTCTGTAGGTGGAACCAGCCAAGTCTGTTCCAGTGTTCTGTAGGTGGAACCAGACCAGTCAGTTCCAGTGTTCTGTAGGTGGAACCAGCCAAGTCTGTTCCAGTGTTCTGTAGGTGGAACCAGACCAGTCAGTTCCAGTGTTCTGTAGGTGGAACCAGCCCAGTACGTTCCAGTGTTCTGTAGGTGGAACCAGCCCAGTCCGTTCCAGTGTTCTGTAGGTGGAACCAGCCCAGTCAGTTCCGGTGTTCTGTAGGTGGAACCAGCCCAGTCCGTTCCAGTGTTCTGTAGGTGGAACCAGCCCAGTGTGTTCCAGTGTTCTGTTGGTGGAACCAGACCAGTCCGTTCCAGTGTTCTGTAGGTGAACCAGCCCAGTGTGTTCCAGTGTTCTGTTGGTGGAAACCAGACCAGTCCGTTCCAGTGTTCTGTAGGTGGAACCAGCCCAGTGTGTTCCAGTGTTCTGTTGGTGGAACCAGCCCAGTCCGTTCCAGTGTTCTGTAGGTGGAACCAGCCCAGTGTGTTCCAGTGTTCTGTTGGTGGAACCAGCCCAGTCTGTTCCAGTGTTCTGTAGGTGGAACCAGCCCAGTCTGTTCCAGTGTTCTGTAGGTGGAACCAGCCCAGTATAGGGTCCATATATGTTCCAGTGTTGTGTGTGTGGTTGTTGTGGGTTCCAGCTGACGTTCCTCCTTTGGACTGAACCTCCTCGTTGTGTGAACACGAACAGGATTAAAGCCGTCCTGTCCTAACCTTGGCCTCCTCTCACACCTCCGCTCTCTCTCCTTCTGTTTCCTCCTCTTCGTTTGCTGTTCGACATGAATATTTCATCCACAGTTCACCTTTTGTCTGGTCCACACGCCGCGTTCCCTCGACCTCCGCCTCCTCGTTACCTGATTCTTACATAATTTGAGTCACGTAAACCTGCCTCTGCTTTCAGACGCTTCATGAGGACGTTAACGTCCCAGAGGAACGCAGAGGAACCCAAAACAAACTGAGCAGCACTGAGAGAAGGAGCCTGTATAACATAGAACTGAACAGAATAGAACTGAACAGAAGAGAATAGAATAGAATAGTTCTATTCTATTTATTCTATTCTATTCTATTCTATTCCAAGAATGAATGAAATGAAATGAAATGGAACAGAATGAAATAGAATAAACTAGAATAGAACAGAACAGAACAGAACAGAATAGAATAGAACAGACTTTATTGTCATTGTTCTATTCCAGTCAGTGCAACAGTATTAACAAATACCAGTACTACAGAAATAAGAATAGAACAAATATAAAATGACAAAAACTAAAATTAAGATAAGAAAATAGAATATACATTTTACAAACATAAGAATAGAGCTAAATAGAATAAAAAAATAAAAATGGACAAACTATGAATTGATGCAAATTTACAGTATTAACAGTATGTACAATATTAACAGTATAAACAGTATGTATTAATGAAAACAGTATGTACATATATGTAATAGTATATGTATATACTGTACATATACTGTATATATACTGTGTGTGTGTGTATATATATATATATATGTGTAAACAGTATGAATATGCAGTTTGTATATCTATGAACCAAGTCTATATAAAAATAGTGCAATTATGATTGGATAAATATTGAATAAATATCACATTTTTATTGCAGAACAGAAGATTATTGCACATAATTCACATTGTAGAAGTATTGCACAATATAGGAGGTCATGTGATCGGTGTGTACGTCGGGCGCGCTCAGTGTGAGGCGTCTGTGTGTTGGCGGCGCTGCGGCACGCCGTCCTATCTGCGAGCAGTGGGAGACAGACACACAACAGACCGGCATCAACACTAGTCTGATTGGGCCGGCGGGGGGGCGGGGCCGCCCACCGACAGCAGAGAGGCGAGAAAATAAGACAAACACGGAGTGGCGGCGGCGTCTGACTTTAGACAAACAGGTTAAGGATGGAGAGGCAGAGGTGGAGGCGGACAGACGGAAATATGATGGGAAACGGTGATGCGTTCAAGGACTGATGGAGTCAGATACAATATATGGACAAAAGTATGTGGACACGTTGAATTCAGGTGTTTGTTTTCTAACGGGGCCTCTTCACTTTAATTTTTTCACATTTTTTGTAAATAATACCTTGGATTTATTTATTCATTTAACTTTATCATCAGTTGAACTACTTGAAGTTGTCGTTTCATACATTTTTTCGGCGAATTATCCTCCTTTACTCTGAAAATACTCAGTAAAACTTCCCCTTATTGTCATTTAAAGTGTTTTATTCAATATTTCATCTTTTTTATCATTTAATCTGAAAATAAAATCTATTATTTTACTATATGTTTAACATTATCATGAGTTAAACCATTTTAAGATGATGCTTCTTACATTTTTTCAGTTGTTTTTCCCCATTCGCTCTGAAAATATTCAGTGTAAAATCACTTTATTATCATTTAATCTGTGTATTTTCACTTCCAACTGTCACTTCATTCATGTTCAGTACATTTTTTCAATATTTTTTGTAAAGAATAACTTGGATTTATTTGTGCTTTTAATTTTATCATCAGTTCAACCATTTTAAGTAGATGCTTTTTACATTTTTTAGCTGATTTTGCTCATTTACTCTCAAATTACTCACCCTATTGTCATTTAAACTGTATTTTGTTCAATATTTTATCTTTTTTTTTTATCATTTACGTGTTGAGAGAAATTAAGTAAAAACCATCTCTGAGGCATTTCGGATGTAAACAAAAATCAGGGTGTATCGATTATTTCAGAAGTGCATGTAAATGCATCACACCTGATTAGATAGATAGACAGACAGACAGACCGACCAACCGACTGATCGATCGATAGATAGATAGATAGATAGATAGATAGATAGATACTTTATTCATCCCATAGGGAAATTTACAGGTTCCAACAGTATCCACAAACTTAAAAAAAAAACAAAGAGAAAAAACCAAAAAAAACAGTACTATGTGTGTGATTATTACAATGATCAGGTTTTTATGGTCATATTAATGGAGACAATAAGAATAGTTTACATGGTGACAAACCTTCGTAAAAGCCGCATCCGATGATGAATGAAGCAACGTTAAATCAGTCTTCATATCATCATCATCATCATCGGATGAATTTAATCAGTCACATGATGCTCTAAAAATGGAGCTGGAGATGAACTGAAAGCATTAGAAATAAAATGTAATCAGTTTTAATTTTGTTTACTTGGTTTGCGTGGAGCCAAAACTTAAACCTCATAATAACGGAGAAAAGCCAGGTTTCAATAAATGCAACATCAGAATGAGATGAGTATAAAGTTATATTAATGCTTTAAAACATTAATGAAACTTAACCTACAGAAGAAAATATCACAGAACAGATATCAGTAAGAAAACGTCATGGAAACGGTTACAGTAAAGTAACGGAAACGCCTTTTCCCAATAAACTCCGACATAGTGAACATCTGATAAAGTTTAGAATACATCTGTTTTTAGAGTTTAGACAATAACGGAATGATCTGAATCATCTAACCTGGAATTTAAAGTATGTGTAACAACCTACATCCATCTGGACCCGTACTTTTCCCTGAATGGTCATTAGACCAGTCAATCACCTGTTTTTATAGTATCATGTGACTTATTAAATTGATCCGATGATGACGATGATGGTGATATGAACACTGATTTATCTGCTGAAATCTCTGTAAAAAAGTTTAAAATGGAGTTGATTGGATGTGGACTCTATGGCTGAAGTCTCATTGGATAAACAGGGAGGGGGCGGGGCTTATAAGCAGTACAGGAGACAGCCACAAGGGGGAGATGGAGACGCTGTTGGCGATTATTTGATCCATTTGTTCCTTTTTTTTCCCTTCACTCATTTCCTTTCATCTCCTGATTTTTCCTCTTTTTCTTTTCTTTTCTTTTCTTTTCTTTTCTTTTCTTTTCTTTTCTTTTCTTTTCTTTTTCTTTTCTTTTCTTTTACATTTTCTTTATTTTCTTTTCTCTTTCTTTTTCTTTCCTTTTCTTTTCTTCTTTTCTTTTCTCTTTTTCTTTTCTTGTCTATTTTCTTTTCGTTTTCTCTTTTTTCTTTTCTCTTTACTTTTCTTTTCTCTTTCTCTTTTCTTTTTTCTTTTCTCTTTTCTTTTAAATTTCTTTTCTCATTACTTTTCTTTTCTCTTTCTCTTTTCTTTTTTTCTTTTCTCTTTTCTTTTAAATTTCTTTTCTCAATTTTTAATATTTTGTGTTGTATTTTCTTCCTCATTAATAAATTTGAGGGCTTCATTTTGGACTTTTTTTACGGATATGCCAGGAATTCCATCCGTCTTTCCAGTCATCCTTCCTTCCTTCCTCAGACACTCTTCAGCCGATTCTGAAATGTTCTTTTTCACCAGAAGTTTTTGAAATTTTAATGCTTTTGAAAAAGTTTAAAGTTAATACCGTAAATGAATCCTTGGGTAGGCGGTGCATCAGTGAGGAGGAGGGGCCAAGTGTTGTGCCACTGAGCAGTGCTGTTAGTAAGCCCCGCCTCCTTTGTCCGTAGTTCACAGTGATCAGAGTGGGTGAATAAATGTACTTGTTGACTGTGTCCGTCTTCAGTGGAACCTGGCCCAGGTCTTTGAATGCACCTGCCTTTATTTGTCCGTACAGAAGGAGGTTGTGTTTTATTCAAACGGCCGCGGGCGCCCGAGGCCCCACACCTTTCCGCGGTAACGTATTAATTATCGAAGCCGAGCGGCGTCTTTCGGGAGCGGCGGTCCGACTCGATCAGCTCCATCCTTCAGAAAGCGCCGTCAGCCGAGCGGTAATTATCCGGCGGTGAAGAGCCGAGCCACAGGAGGAAGAGATGAAGCACAAATCAGAGGATCAGATGAGGCGTTTCAGTTCCCAGCAGGCCGTGCGGCCCCTCAGGATCCGCACTGGGTTAGAGACATCAAAGAGGCCATAAGCAGCCCAGTGCATGATGGTCGATACCCAGCGCCGCTGCCGCCGCCGCCTCAGCCTCAGCCTCTGCTCACATCCTCTTCCTCCTCCGTCCTTTACTCTGTTTCCACCTCCTGTTCAACACAGGCCGCTACTGAAGGTTACTGAACATTCAACAGATTCAATAGATTCAAGAGTTTCAGCAGATTAAACAGATTCAACAGATTCAATAGATTTAAGAGTTTCAGCAGATTAAACAGATTCAACAGATTCAATAGATTCAAGAGTTTCAGCAGATTAAACAGATTCAACAGATTCAATAGATTTAAGAGTTTCAACATATTCAACAGATTCAACAGATTCAACAGAGTCAAGAGTTTCAACAGATTCAACAGATTCAACAGATGTAACAGATTCAACAGATTCAATAGTTTCAGCAGATTAATCAGTTTGAACAGATTCAATAGATTTAAGAGTTTCAACATATTCAACAGATTTAACAGATTCAACAGATTCAATAGTTTCAACAGATTCAACAAATGTAACAGATTCAATAAATTGAAGAGTTTCAACAGATTCAATAGATTCAAGAGTTTCAGCAGATTAAACAGATTCAACAGATTCAATAGATTTAAGAGTTTCAACATATTCAACAGATTTAACAGATTCAACAGAGTCAAGAGTTTCAACAGATTCAACAGATGTAACAGATTCAACAGATTCAATAGTTTCAGCAGATTAATCAGTTTGAACAGATTCAATAGATTTAAGAGTTTCAACATATTCAACAGATTTAACAGATTCAACAGATTCAATAGTTTCAACAGATTCAACAAATGTAACAGATTCAATAAATTTAAGAGTTTCAACAGATTCAACAGATTCAATAGTTTCAACATATTCAACAGATTTAAGAGATTCAATAGTTTCAACAGATTAAACAGTTTGAACAGATTCAACAGATTCAGTAGATTTAAGAATTTCAACATTTTCAACAGATTTAACAGATTCAACAGATTCAATAGTTTCAACAGATTAAACAGTTTGAACAGATTCAAAAGATTCAATGGTTTGAACAGATTCAGTAGTTTCCACAGATTCAACAGTTTCCACAGATTCAACAGATTCAGTAGTTTCCACAGGTTCCACAGTTTGAACAGATTCAACAGATTCAATAGATTCAACTGATTTAATATATTCAACGGATTCAATAGATTCAACAGTTTCAAAAAATTCAACAGTTTCAACAGATTTAACAGTTTCAACAGATTCAATAGATTCAACAGTTTCAACAAATTCAACAGATTTAACAGATTCAACAGATTCAACAAATTCAACCATTTTTTTCTTCATTCGTTTCCTCATCTATTCTTTCGTTTCTTCTGCCTGCCCCTATTTCCCTTTGATTTCTCTTCTTTTCTTCTAAAATATTTTTAAAAATGTATTGTAAATATTTCATTTACTTTCCTTATTTCCTCTCCTCCTCTTCTCTCTTTTCCCTCCTCCTCTTCCTCCTTCTCCTCCCCTCCCCTCCTCCTCCTCCATCCATCCTCCTGACTCCATCTCTCCTCTGTAACGGGTGGAGGTGAACGTGGCCTGACTCGTATCGATGTTTTTCTTCTTTTTTTTTAGGGTCATGCTTGTAATTAACACACCACGCTCAATCGGTCAAGGTTTACATCCCACACACACACACAATACGACTACACAACAGACACACGACCGCGTACATCCGCATTCGATACGGCGATTTGTTGTTGCCGTGGAAGCGTGGACGCACACATGTGGCAGCTGGAGTAATTTCCATCAGATTTACCTCCTCGCTTCAGCCGCCGTCACTCCTCCATTAGTTTCTTCGATAGCTCTCAGGCGCAGATATGAAAACAACGGCGTACGGATGAAATATTAGAAGCGTCTTCCTGATGATCTGCAGTCACACTTACACTTGTTATTCAGACGGGATGTTTGAGCTCCGACTGGAAAGAATGAATTTTAGCACCGCCGCCGCCGCTCGCCCTCCTCACTTTTATGTAAATGACTTTGTCTTCCTGTTCGTTCACGTTTCCAGGTTGGATCCAGACAAAATAAAATTCAGGTTGAGGCTCAGAGGCTGACCTTTGGGTGTTTCTGTTCTCTGTTCCCTGGTTCTACTGCCAATAGTACCTGATACTGCCTATAGTACCTGATAGTACCTGATGCTGCCTATAGTACCTGATAGTACCTGATACTGCCTATAGTTCCTGACACTGCCAATAGTACCTGATAGTACCTGATGCTGCCTATAGTACCTGATACTGATACTGCCTATAGTACCTGATACTGCCTATAGTACCTGTTACTACCTTTAGTTCCTGACACTGCCTATAGTATGTGACACTGCCTATAGTACCTGATAGTACCTGATATTGTCTATAATACCTGATACTGCCTGTAGTTCTTGATAGTACTTGATACTGCCTGTAGTATCTGTCACTGCCTATAGTACCTGATAGTACCTGATATTGTCTATAATACCTGATACTGCCTATAGTACCTGTCACTGCCTATAGTACCTGATCGTACCTGATATTGTCTATAATACCCAATAATACCTGATACTGCCAATAGTTCCTGATTTTTCTTGATGGCGCCTGATACTGCCTATAGTACCTGATTCTTCCTGATCGTTCCTGACACTGCCTATAGTACCTGATTCTTCCTGATCTTAACTGATACTGCCTATAGTACCTGATTCTTCCTGATTGTACCTGATACTGCCTATAGTGCCTAATACTGCCTATAGTACCTGATATTACCTGATACTACCTATAGTACCTGATAGTATATGACACTCCCTACAGTGCCTGACTCTTCTCGATAGTACCTTATTCTACCTATAGTACCTGGTTGTTCGTGGTAGTACCTGATACTGCTTATAGTACCTGATTCTTCCTGATAGTACCTCATACTACCTATAGTACCTGATAGTACTTGATACTGCCTATAGTACCTGATTATTCTTGATAGTACCTGATACTGCCTATAGTACCTGATAGTACCTGATACTGCCTATAGTTCCTGACACTGCCAATAGTACCTGATAGTACCTGATGCTGCCTATAGTACCTGATATTACCTGATACTGCCTATACTACCTGATACTGATACTGCCTATAGTACCTGATACTGCCTATAGTACCTGTTACTACCTATACTTCCTGACACTGCCTATACTATGTGACACTGCCTATAGTACCCGATAGTACCTGATATTGTCTATAATACCTGATACTGCCTGTAGTTCTTGATAGTACTTGATACTGCCTGTAGTATCTGTCACTGCCTATAGTACCTGATCGTACCTGATATTGTCTATAATACCCAATAATACCTGATACTGCCAATAGTTCCTGATTTTTCTTGATGGCGTCTGATACTGCCTATAGTACCTGATTCTTCCTGATCGTTCCTGACACTGCCTATAGTACCTGATTCTTCCTGATTGTACCTGATACTGCCTATAGTGCCTGATACTGCCTATAGTACCTGATATTACCTGATACTACCTATAGTACCTGATAGTATATGACACTCCCTACAGTGCCTGACTCTTCTCGATAGTACCTTATTCTACCTATAGTACCTGGTTGTTCGTGGTAGTACCTGATACTGCTTATAGTACCTGATTCTTCCTGATAGTACCTCATACTACCTATAGTACCTGATAGTACTTGATACTGCCTATAGTACCTGATTATTCTTGATAGTACCTGATACTGCCTATAGTACCTGATAGTACCTAATACTTCCTGTAGTACCCACCAGTACATGACACTCCCGACAGTGCCAGATTCTTCTCAATAGTACCTTATTCTGCCTATAATACCTAATTCTTCCTGAGTATTGGAGTACTCATACATGTACTTGGAGTACTCATACATGTACTTGCCTTTAAATGGTCAGAACAGTTTCTGTAAATGAGCAGATTTCAGTGGAAAATCCTGTAAAAATGTGATGAAATAAAACTGTTCTGTTGGTTTATTCCATCTGAATAAAGACGATCATTATGATTCTTATTTATAATCACACGTAGCTAGGATAATTGCAGTATCGGGTGATTATGTAGTAATTATTACAGACCTGTAACTTTAATTGTTTGTCATAATGCCTGTATCAGATGAGGATGGATTATGAAATACAGGATTATTTCTGTTTTACTGTATTTTAGTCGGGTTTAACTGGGCTTTAGTTGAGTTAGTTTATTTTAGTTCAGTTTTATCATCTTTAGTTTATTTTAGCCACATTTTAGTTTAGTTTTACTGTATTTTAGTCGGGTTTAACAAGGCTTCATTTGATCTGAGTTTATTTTAGTTCAGTTTTGTTATCCTTTAGTTTATTTTATTTTAGTTTTACTGTATTTTAGTTGGGTTTAACTAGGCTTTATTTGAGTTTAGTTTATTTTAGTTCAGTTTTATTATCTTTTAGTTTATTTTAGCCACATTTTAGTTTAGTTTTACTGTATTTTAGTTTGGATTAACTGGGCTGTAGTTGAGTTTAGTTTATTTTAGTTCAGTTTTATTATCTTTTAGTTTATTTTATCCACATTTTAGTTTAGTTTTACTGTATTTTAGTTTGGATTAACTGGGCTGTAGTTGAGTTTAGTTTATTTTAGTTCAGTTTTATTATCTTTTAGTTTATTTTATCCACATTTTAGTTTAGTTTTACTGTATTTTAGTTTGGATTAACTGGGCTGTAGTTGAGTTTAGTTTATTTTAGTTCAGTTTTATTATCTTTTAGTTTATTTTATCCACATTTTAGTTTAGTTTTACTGTATTTTATGCTACTTTTACTTGCCTATACTTTTAGTTTAGTTTTACTCTAGTTTAGTCATGTTTAAGTCTGGATTAACCTTCAACTAGTTTGGTTTTACATATCTCACATTTGTTTTTACCAAATTTTAATCTGTTATATTCATGTTTTAGTTTAGTCTTATGTCTTTTATACTGGTTTTACCATCTTTAGTTAGATTTTTCCATCTTTTAGACTTATTTTAAGAAGTTCTAGTCTGTTAAAACCATCTTTTATTTTGGTTTTACAATATTTTAGTCTAATTTAACCATCCTTTACATAGGTTTAGGATCTTTTAGTTTGGTTTTATTTTCTCTTACTATATTTTTTTCATCTTTTAGTTTTGTCATATACTGTTTTTACCTTTAACGTTTAGTCTGTTGAAACAATCTCTAGTTGTGTTTTATTATACTTTTAGTCTAGTGTAGCCATGTTTAACTGTAAAATAATTTGTTTTTTATCATCTTTTAGACTTTTTTTTTTTTTTTTTACCAACTTTTATTCTTTTTTAACCATCTTATAGTTTGGTTTTATTATCTTTTAGTTCATTTTAACCATGTTTAGTTTAGTTTTACTGTCTTTTATATTTATTTTACCAACTTTTAAAAAAAAAAAATTTAATGATCTTTTAGTTTGGTTTAATCATCTTTTAGTTCATTTTAACCATGTTTAGTTTTACTGTCTTTTATAGTAATTTTACCAACTTTTTTCTGTTTTAATGATCTTTTAGTTTGGTTTCATTATTTTTTAGTTTATTTTAAAAATGATTATTTTAGTTTACTGTCTTTTATATAATTTTTTTTTTTTTTTTAACCAACTTTTAGTCTGTTTAAACCATGTCCTTATTTGCTTTTACCATAGTTTTGACCTGTTTAATCAAATTTCAGTCATATTTTAGTTTAGTTTTACTGTTTTTTTGTTTGTTTGTTTGTTTGTTTGTTTGTTTGTTTGTTTGTTTGTTTGTTTGTTTGTTTGTTCGGTTTCTTTCTCAACTTTGCTATATTAGTTTAGTTTAGCTGTGTCCATCACTCTGGACCAGGGTCAGTCTGGACTCGTCAGACCACATGACCTGTTTCCATAGTAACAAAGTTCAATATTTATCAGTTAAAGGGTTAATGAATTGAAACATATGAATCTCTGCAGTAATTATCCAATGGTAGGATCAGAGTTAAACCCAGGTGTAGACGTCTGTGTCTTCTGTGTTATTTTGAATTGTTTTGTGTTATTTTGTGTTTTTTGTGTTATGTTGGGTTGTTTTGTGTTGTTTTGTTATTTTGTGTCTCTGTCAGATACGAGTGACTGGTTATTATTTTGTAGGATGTAGTTTTTAATCGTTTTTTATCCGAAGGAAAATAAAAGCCGAGTTTTTTTCCCACATTTAATGGATGTTTTTTCATCCTTTTCTTTCTGTTGACGCACATTTTAATTCTCTTTTATGTGAGTTTTTGAGACTTGTTCACTTGACTTGACGTGATGACTATGATTTTAAATGTTCTACCTCTAAATTTCTAAGATATTTTCTGTGTCCGATCCTCACAAACAGGACATCTTACAGCTGTAGACATGATGTGTCCACATATTTATGTCCATATAGTTTAGAAACATTAATATTTCCTTGTAGTTTAATGGTTGATTTTTCTTCCTTAGTCAGATGTGATGGTCACGTGTGAAACGAGACATAATATAGACAAACATTCCATTAGAGACAAGGACAACAATGGGTTGAGATTTACAGTGGGTTTATATTGTAATATGTACGGAAAGTGTAAATTGGAGTTTTTATTCAGTGAGTGGAAATGTACAGGGCAAGGTTCTAATAGTTTGGGATTTTTCATTATAGTTTAGTTTTATTTAGTTTTGACTTTTTTTTTTCTCTAATTCAGTTAATTTTAATTAGTTTTAAGAGCAGGTTTGATAGTTTTTATTAGTTTTCATTTTTTTCTATTTTTTTTTTAGTTTAGTTTTAGTATTAATTTTAGTTTTGTCGTATCTTTTCTTCTCCGTCGTATTCAAATAAATCCCAGACAGGACTCTGCTGCTTTCTCCCAACTTTAGTCTCCATGTTTCCAGGTAGAGTGGGGACCAGAAGACGACTGGAAACCACAAGTGACAGATTGTAAAGTGTCGTATGGTGCTGCTAGCTAAAACTGCTAGAGCGAAATAAATCAATTTCGTATCAATCCGACATTGACAAAGATGAAAACGAAGGGAATTTTATCAATAATTTTTATAAATTTTAGTTAGTTTTGTATGGATACAATACAGTTTCAGTTAGTTATGTTTTTTTTTTTTTTCTTTTAATCATAGTTTTTATTTATTTTAGTTAACAAAAATGTTTTTCAATTCTAGTTTGCGGTATTTCATTAGTTTTTCGTTAATGATAATAACCTTGGTACAGTAATACAGTCTGTAAAAATATATGTTTATGTATATGTTATTGTATTGTCAACAGTCAGGGTATTTTACATTGTGCAAATTTGTCAGTTTTATTAACTAGTTAGTTGTGGAAGAAAATTATTATTAACAGAAATAATTTAAAATGGATAAAATAAAAATAAAAAAATCAATGTTGAAAGGAATAAAAAAAAAAAAAAAAGTAAAACCATCTGTGAGTCATTTTATAAACAAAGATAATTGAACCCAAACTAACCAATGCACTGAAATCTATCCCCTAATATAAACCTATGTTCTAACATTAGTCCTTATTGTTTTGGAATCCACGGTGCGTGTCCACAGACTTGGGTCCATGCAGTGTGTGTTCGTGTATGAAAGCCGGTGTGTATCAGTAGGTGGCAGTGTTCCTCCACTGTGCGTCGAGCTCCTCTTCCTCTGTTGTTTGTGCTCGTCTTCATCTTCAGTGTTTCCATGAAGGACGACCTGTCGATGATGCACAGACACATGTTCAGACCCTCCCGTCTCATTTACACTCACTCCTCATCTCCTTCTGCCTTTTCTCTGCTGTTCAACTTCATTTTCTTCCCCTCGTCTCTTCTTTCTTCTCATTGTCTTTTTGTTTTTGCGTGTTTTTTTTTTTTTTTTATTTCCTCTCATTGTGTTGCTTTACTTTGTTCTTAATTTGATCATTTTCTTCCATTTCCTTCCTATTTATTTTATATATATAATTTTCATTTGTTTTATTCTTTGTCTTTTCATTCTCTGTGTTTTTTTCTGATTCATCTGGGTTGTTTTTTTTTTTTTAATCTTCTTTTCCTTTTTTCCTCTCTTTAGTTTTATTCTTTCTTTTCTCTCCCTCTCTCTTGTTCTCCCTTTTCCCCCTTATGTTTCATTTTCCATTTCCCTTTATTCATTTCTTTCTCATCTTTTCACGGTGTCATGTTATTTTCTCCTTTTTCTTCTAGATTGCTCTTTTTCTCTTTCCTTAATTTTACCCTTTTCCTTCCCTCTCCTCAGGTTATCTGTCATATCGGCTCCTATTCTTTGTTTTTCTAGTTGATTTATTTTCGGTTCATTCTGTTTCTCTTGTATCGAAGTTAAATTTAATCATGTCTTTCTTTTTTATTCGGCCTCATTCTAACCCTTTCTTTTTTCTTTCCTTCACTTTTCCTGTTTTTTTTTCCCCCCTCTCATTCCGTCTTGTATTTCCTCTATTTTCCGTCGTACTTACTGCCTTATTGTTTCCTCCTCTTCTTTTCTTGACTCCATCTCTTCTTCTCTTTGTGTTTTATCTTAATGTGTGTTTACCTGTTATGTCCTGTGGGTCTCGGTTTTATTTTTTATTATTTTTTTTGTTCTCGTTCTGTCCTTGAATTAATTCATCTGGAATCGTGTCTGAAACGCCGTCGTTCTGTTGTTTTGTGTTTTTTTTTTTTCTTTTTTTTCTTTTTTTTTCTCTCTCTCCTCCTTCCAATCTGTTGCTTTTCCCTGTTGCATGTGATTACCTGTTGGATCGGCCTCTTACTTTTCCTTTTGTCTGTTGTCGTTCCTCCTCATCCCTCCATCCTCTGCAGATGTTAGCGTCGGCTCGTTTTGATGCCACTCCAGCGGGCCTCTCGGTGGTGCCTTCAGGTACCGTCGGTGGTTTCACTTTCCCTCTGTCTGTTTCCCCAGTGCTTCGTGCAGCAGTTGGACGGCTTCATCTGGTGGCTGCAGGAGGCTCTGGACAGCACCGAGAACTGGACTCAGCCCAGACAGGACCTGGACAGCCTGCGGGCGTACCTGGACACACACCTGGTGAGAACACACACACACACACACACGTGCATACCTCTACACTTCTGGGGACCTGCAGCCATGACGACGCCCAGCTGTAAAGCGTCGGTTTGTTGAGGTTCACAAACACCACACACACTAAACGGAACAAACGTCTGCATCCACCGCTTCCAAAGTCAGAGTCAGGACTGAACACGGACCCTTTACATCTGGATTTTACACGTTTTTGTTTTTGTTTTTTTTTTTAATTTTATGAAGCTTCTTGTGCAAAGAAATGTCCAGAAATGTTTGCATCAGTCATTTTACAAAGTGATTAAAGCTGAAATTAGGCAGAAAAATGACACATTTAGGAAACACACGCCTTCCTTCTGCAGCTTTACCTCTCATGTCAAAAGAATAGGATAAGATAAGACTAAGATAAAATAAATTAAGATAAGACTAAGGAAAGACTAAGATAAGATAAGACTAAGACAAGATAAGTTAAGATTAAGGCAGGACTAAAAGAAAATAAGACTAAGGTAGTACTAAGATAAATTAGACTAAGATGAGATAAGATTATTCGAAGATAAGATGAGACAAGACTAAGATAAAATAACTTAAGATAAAATAAGATTAAGGCAGGACTAAAACAAAAATAAGGTAAGACTAAGGTAATACTAAGATCAAATAAGACTAAGATGAGACAAGATTATTCGAAGATAAGATGAGATAAGACAAAGATAAAATAACTTAGATAAAATAAGATTAAGGCAAGACTAAGATAAAAATAAGGTAAGACTAAGGTAATACTAAGATAAAATAAGACTAAGATGAGATAAGATTACACAAAGATAAGATGAGATAAGACTAAGATAAAATAACTTAAGATAAAATAAGATTAAGGCAGGACTAAGATAAAAATAAGGTAAGACTAAGGTAATACTAAGATCAAATAAGACTAAGATGAGATAAGATTACACAAAGATAAGATGAGATAAGACTAAGATAAAATAACTTAAGATAAAATAAGATTAAGGCAGGACTAAGATAAAAATAAGGTAAGACTAAGGTAATACTAAGATCAAATAAGACTAAGATGAGATAAGATTACACGAAGATAAGATGAGATAAGACTAAGATAAAATAACTTAAGATAAAATACGATTAAGGCAGGACTAAGATAAAAATAAGGTAAAACTAAGGTAATACTAAGATCAAATAAGACTAAGGTAAGACTAAGGTAAGATAAGACTTAGGGAAGACTAAGGTGAGATAAGACTAAGATAAAATAACTTAAGATAAGATTAAGGCAGGACTAAGATAAAAAAAAAAGATAAGACTAAGATAAAATAACTTTAGATAAAATAAGATTAAGGCAGGACTAAGATAAAAATAAGGTAATACCAAGATAAGACTAAGGAAAGGTAAGGTTAAGGTAAGAATAAGATGATATACGACTAAGATAAAATAACTTAAGTTAAGAGAAGACTAAGGTAGGACTGGATAAAATAAGATAAAACTAAGGTAATACTACGATAAAAGAAGACTAAGGAAAGACTAAGATGAGATAAGGTTACACGAAGATAAGATGAGATACAACTAAGATAAAATAACTTAAGATAAAATAAGATTAAGGCAGGACTAAGATAAAAAAAAATAAGGTAAGACTAAGGTAATACTATGATAAAATAAGACTAAGGAAAGACTAAGATGAGATAAGATTACACCAAGATAAGATGAGATAAGACTAAAACAAAATAACTTAAGATAAAATAAGATTGAGGCAGGACTAAGATAAAAAAAAAAGGTAAGACTAAGGTAATACTAAGATAAAATAAGAGTAATGCAAGGCTACAATAAGATGAGATGAGACAAGACTAAGATAAAATTAAGATAAGGTAAGACTAAGATGAGATAAGATAAGACTAAGATAAAGTAACTTAAGATACAATTAAGGCAGGACTAGGATTAAATAAGATAAGACTAAAGTGATACTGAGATAAAATAAGACTAAAGCAAGACTAGGATAAGATGAGATGAGACAAGAATAAGGTTAAATTAAGATAAGAGTAAGGTAAGATTAAGGTTAGACGAAGATAAAATAACTGAAGCTCAGATAAGATTAAGGCAGGACTAAGATAAAATAAGGTAAGACTAAGATTAGATAAGGGGGAAATTCAGTAGCACCAGCACAAAACAAGAAGCATCAAATACAACAGAGAAATTGACAGACAAATGTAGAAAATGTTAAAGTGCCTAAAAGTGACATAAATAATAGAACAGATTTGATTGATTATTAGTGTTAACGGAACATTCGCTGGTTAAGGCAGAAACAGAACACAGTGAATAAAGTACAACCACAGAATAAATATAATGCTGTTCCAGAAATGTACTTTTGTTCTGTATTTATTTATTGACCTTCTGAATCCAAGGAAAGGACACGTTTCCTCCACCACAGCTCATTTATTTGCCGCTAAAACCAACCCCAGAGGAACCGCCGGCTCGAAACAGTTAAATAAACTGGATGTTTATCAGCGTTAACTCTACAAACAACATGATCCGCAGAAGCCGAACTGGATTTACAGGAAGTGGATCGGACTCATACGGTCACTGCAGAACCCAGCAGTTACACAACACAACTACACATTATCCACTCAGCTTTATGAAGTCTGACATGGAATCTACACCTGTGTTTGAAACTGTCACAAAGACAAAAATACACACACACGCACACACACACACACACACACACACACACACACACACACACACACACACACACACACACACGTTCCAGTTTAAAGTCTATGTGGTGTTTGTTCGTCACGTCTGTGCACACAGTACACACACATTTGCATACATGCATATGGATGGACTCACACACACACACACACACACCTGTGTTAATGTGAGTCTGCTCAGGTTCACATCGAACTCTGCTGCAGGTTTTGGCTTCGTGTGTCACAAAATAAAAAGATGGATGTGAAAGTATCGTCCAATGGTTGTCGAATGAAAACCCTTTAACCCTTTAAGACCACGTGTTTACGCTGTCCACAGAGGACAAACGTCACCTTTTAGCTGAGATTGGGTTCTTTCTACTGGTCGAGAACACGTGAGGGTAGAGGTCTGCATTGGCTGAGGGGGAGGGGTGGAAGTGGGTGGGGCTTAGAGCAGCAGAGTGCAGTCAGTGAGAGAGAGATGGAAGATTTTTGTGAATTTTAGCAGCGTTTTAGTGGTGAATTCTTGTAAATATTTGTATATAATAGTGATAGTTCTGTTTCGGAGTGTTCTGCTTGTGTGTTTTGATGTGTTTTTGTTGTGTTTCACTGTTTTTTTGCACCTTTTTTTATCTGTATTTTTGTGGTTTGTATAGATGATAGAAGATTTTTATGACTTTTATCAGCGTTTTGTTGAGGTTTTAGTGGTGGATTCATGTAAATAATTGTATATAATAGTGATAGTGCTGTTTCGGAGTGTTCTACTAGTGTGATTTGATGTGTTTTTGACAGGATTCATTGTTCTTTTTGCACCTTTTTTTGCAGTTTTTTTCTGTATTTTTGTGGTTTTTATAGTTGATTGATAGTTGTATTTGATCTGTAAATCTTCTCTAAATGTGTGTATATTTGTATATATGTGTAAATATTCTCTAAGTGTCTGTATATTTGTATATATGTGTAAATCTCTATACAGATCTCTCCAGTTCATACACAGATGCAGTGTGTGTATTTGAATCAGATGATGGATGTTTTTGTCAGTGAAATGAGGGGCTCTGTCTACAACAAGACACAAAGTGAACACAGACTATCAACAGGATCCAAATGACACCAAAGAACCAAAAAGAACAAGAAGAACATGGACACACAAGGATCTAGAACAACTACAGTGGATCAGCACATGGAAAATACAGGAAAAGTTATTTATATAAAGTCATAAAGTTTCATTATCAACATTTACGGTTGATTTTCATAAATATGATGAAAAATTCAAGTCAGATTTTAAATTTTTTTCTATAACGTAGAGTTTTAAGCATTTATGACATATAATAATGATAATTAATGGACAGATATTAAAAGTTAAGTTCTCCCTGAAAAAAGGTGTAAAACAATTGGCAAAAAAGACATTTTCTGACACTTTTATTGTAAATACAGCATAAATAAATGCAGGTCTGTTATAATGGGAGTCCTTAATGACACTGAGCTGAATCTACAGCTTCCAGGCTTTTATCCCCACATGGATGCTGCTATGAATTGTGGGTGTGCAGCATGCTGGACTGTGGGCCAGAGCTTAAAGGCCCATGAGGGAGCCCTGAAGCACCTCCTGGTTTTACAGCCAGATGGTTCTGGACCCGAGTCCGCAGAGACACCGCCGCAGATCCAGTAGAAACCACATGAAGCCACCGCCGCCGTCCTGCTCCGTTACACACTTATCTAATGAAATAAAGCGCCGCAGAAAGTCCGACTGAAACTTGCCATGAGGACATGGAGAATAAAGTCCAGTTCTGCTCCGGTCGTATCCAAACTTTATTTACAAAAATACAGTTAAGCCTTTCATATGTGAAACCAGGTCTGGGTGTGCAGCAGGAATGAATAGGATTAAAAAAAAAAAAAAAACAGATAAAAGCAAAATAGAATAGAAGAAAAACCACTAAGATAAATAAAATAAACTTCTGAATAGGTACAATACTACACAATATACAGCATCAACAGTTTACCAGTGGAAATAAAGTGACAGTAGTGACTGTAGCAGCACCAGCACCTGTTCTATTAGAAAAAGAATAATTATAAAACAAGATGTAAATGGGTCCAATTAGATCATTCTGAGTCAGATAATTATATTACAGTCTATTGTTTGTAACAGCTTTACCTCCTGAGACCCACAATGCACTTTTGTCCTCAGTAGGGGCTTTACCCCCCAGATAAATACATAAATACTGTCCACTGCAAATGGCATTCCAATTAAAACAAAACAAAACAAAAAGTATCTAAAGGAACTGTTGTAAGCTACTGTTTACAATCAAGAAAATTATTTAATGTAGCAAAAGCCAGATGTTTTACTTTCCATCACCTCAGGAGCTTGAATACAACTTTATTTATAAATAGACGTAAGTTGGAATAATGTCGCTTTCAGACACATTCCTCTTTTATTCCCATTCTGTCACCTTTGATCAGATTCACTGATCACAGATCCACTTTATCTGTCAAATATAAATCTGATTTGTCAACAAAATGAACTAAAACGGCCAGCCATCAATAGAATTAACAAAATGAGAAAAAGGAAAAGAAATGGGACAAAATTGATGAAAAAATCATCTACTAAATTTGCTCTGAGCTTTAATAAACATCTACGTGATCAGTGAATTAAATATAGAAAATACAGGATTTAGACTAAAAAATGCAAAATACAGGGGATGATATTATAATAAATGGAGACATATCACTTAAGAAATATTAAATATAGAGAAAAATTCATTTGAAAATCACCACAAAAATAGTTTTAGGTCTTTAAGGGTTCAGTCAGAGGATGTTTTGCACTTCTTTGAACACATAAATAGACAAAGCTGTTGAACTGAGCTGTTGTTCCAGTGTTTTAAGAGAAAAACATGATGTATGTGTTCAAGTCAGTCATCATGTAAGTGGAAGCTGTTGGATGTTCACTCATGTGTTGAACTGTGTCTCATGTTGTTCCGTCTGTCATCTGTCTACGTCGTCCCTCACACCGTTTGTCATCCTTTAGTTTTCACGGCGGTTTGCAGTCGAATCCTGCTGGTAGTTTTACAGGTGAAGGGGAAAATGATTTCAGCTGCAGTACCTCCAGTGTCCACCGGGGGAGCCAAACAGACTCTGCTCCTTTAACCCTTTCAGGATTCCCATTAGAACAGGCCTAGGTTTATTTATGTTTTGTTTTTGTTTTTTTTGCATTGAAAGTGTCAGAAAATGTAATTTTTTCCAATTATTTTGCGTCTGTAAATTAATTATCATTATTATATGGCATAAATGCTTAAAACAGTGTTTCAGTAAAAAAAAAAAAAAAAAAAAAAGACAAAAAGAAAACAGACTTACATTTGTTTAATCATATTTTTTACGAAAAAACAACTGTAAATGTCCATAATGAAATTTTATGAGATTATAGAATTAAACTTTCAACTGTTTTCCATGTGTTCATACATTTTAGTGTTTAGCTGTGTTTAGTTATTTACAGATAAAATATGACTATCAATAAACTATAAAAACCACAAAAATACAGAAAAAAAAATCCTATGAAAAAAGGTGCAAAAAACAGGGAATCTTGACAAAACACGTCAAAACACACTAATAGAATACTCCAAAACAGCACTATCACTATTATATACAATTATTTACAAGAATCCACCACTAAAACCTCAGTAAAACCCTGATTAAAGTCATAAAAATATTCTATCAACTATACAAACCACAAAAATACAGATAATAGGTGCAAAAAATCAGTGAAACTCAACAAACACATCCAAACCCACTAGTAGAACACTCCGAAACACAACTATCACTATTATATACAATTATTTACAAGAATTCACCACTAAACGCTGATAAAAGTCATAAAAATCTGCCATATCTCTCACCGACTGCACTCTGCTGCTCTCAGCCCCACCCACTTCCACCCCTCCCCCTCAGCCAGTGCAGACCTCTACCCTCGTGTTCTAGACCAACAGAAGGAACCCAATCTGCGATAAAAGATGACGGTTGGATTTTATCAATAGCGTAAACGGTTCAGGAGTTACAGTCATTTGAACGACGGCGTCGCCGGAGACACGAGCGTCTTAAAAGGGTTAACACATCCATGATTTAAAGCAAGAACAAATCAGGCGTGTGTTGATCCGTCTTTTGATATCACTCCGTCTTCATCTGTATTTTTAATCCTTACATACGTGATGTGAAACAGCAGCGTCGCCGAGGAAACACACATGAGAAGAAGAAGAAGAAGCACTTTGGCAATTACTCACACTCTTTATGGCAAACATATGGGCTTTAACACACACACACACACACACACACAAACGAACGCATGCTTTCAAGAGCACGAGGAAATGAGACGCACACACACGTCGCATATCAATGTACGAAGCAACCCATGCACAATTCTTAGTTTGTATTCACACACACACACACACACACACACACACACACACACACACACACACAGACAAACCAACAGATTGTATTTGCATATAAGCGTACAAATGCAAACATATATGCACAAGAGTAGGCATGTGTTTCCAGTGCGTACACACACACACGCGCACACACACACACACGCGCACACACACACACACACGCACACACACACACACACACACACACACACACACACACTCTGAGGTGTTATTTGCATACATTTGCATGTTCCTAGACAGATTTCCAAATCAGCATCTCTACATCCGTCCCTGCAGAACAGCATCACACACACATCGACTCATCTTATGTAGATACTGCACACATGAGTCTGTGTGTGTGTGTGCGTTTGTTTGTTTGTTTGTCGGTTTGTTTACACGTGTCTGCTTTGTTGTGGGTGCCAGCAGCGCTAACGTTAGCGGCGGTTAGCTTCAATTAGAATTGCCGGCTCTTAATTGGCGCGTCTCGTTAAATAAAGCAAAAGAGGATGAAAAAGCATCGCTAATAGGACTTTGAACTGCGGCGCTGTTGATAGCGCGTTAGCTAAGTGACTGTGCGTGCGTTTGTGTGTCGGCGTCGATAGTCACACTTGTACTTTGTACTTATTAGCGTGCGTTTGCGTGCATAATTGTGTGTGTTTTTGCCGATCTCTGCAGTCGTCAGGTTCTGTCAGGAAAGTTTAGTCTCTACATCTGACTCTGTTTGTGCCATTTGTTTGGTGTTTTTTTCTTTTTTTATATTGACTCAGTGTTTGTCACTGTTAAGGTCACATGATCCCATCTGTCCATAAAGACATGATCTAAACCAGTGGTGTCAAACCTTCGGCCCCTGGGCTAAAACTGCCCCCCCCCCAGAGTCCAGTCCCTCCCATGGGATGTCAGATAAGGAAAATAATAATAATCTACAATAAATAATAGTAAGTCTTTGTGTTTAAGGTCTACACATGACCATGCAGTGACAATAAATGGATTTTCTTGATTTATTTTGCTCATACATAACATTGATCACAGTCATAATAACTTCCTGAGACCCAGCAATGCATTTTTGTCCTCTGTAGTGGACAAGAGTTTCACAGCTTTACTTTAAAGCAAAAAATTACATAATGTCCACTAAAAAGGGCAATATATATATATAAAAAAAAAAAAAAAAGTATCTGAAAAAACTGTTTAGTTAAAGCAATGATTTAATTTAAAATGGTGAAAATGTTTACTTACTGGGTGTCAGGAGGATGTAACAGTAAAGGTGCAGTTAGAGGCAGAAAGACTAAAAGGGTTTGTTTTAAAGCCTCCGCCTTATAAATACATAAACATTATAAAAGTTATGAGACTTCCACAGTCCATACACATTCAGAATTCATTAAAAAAAAAAAGAAAGACTATATATATTTATATATATATGTATATCAATGCAGTATCTTAATTGATTTCCTTAAATATTTCTTGAAGGATATCTCTGATGTGTTATTTCCAAGAAGGTATTTTAATGCTTAAATAAAGTGCTTTGGAGTTTTCTTCCTGTTTGTCATCTGCTTTATGAACCCCTTTTTCCAAAGAGCAACTCCAACAAACCTTTTTTTTTGGGTCCTAGAACCATTCCGTCCCATGATTTTTTGAAGTTTTTGTTTTTGTTTATTTTCCTTTTTTTTTTTTTTAGTACAATAAAAACATTAAATTATGAAAATAGTTTCATTTCTGGAAGGTTTTAGTGGTGAATTCTTATAAATAATCATACATAATAGTGATAGTGCTGTTTCGGAGTGTCCTACTAGTGTGATTTGGCGTATTTTTGTCAAGTTTCATTATTTTTTGCCTTTTTTTTTTACTGCTTTTATCTATATTTTTGCATTTTGCAGAGTTGATTGATAGTTGTATTTTTTTCTGTAAATAACTAAAAACATCCAAACACTAAAATGGATGAGCACATGGAAAATAGTTGAAATTTTTTTTTCTATAATCTCATAAAATTTCATTATCAGCATTTACAGTTTTTTTTCATTATATATATATATATAAATAGAGGTTGGTTTTTTGTTTTTGTTTTTACTATAACAAACTGTTTTACGCATTTATTTCACATAGTTACGATAATTAATGGACTAATATTGAAAGTTAAATTCTTCCTGAAAAAGCCAAAAAAGACATTATCTGACACTTTTATTGCAAAAACTACATAAAAAACAAATCTCCTGTTCTAATTTTAGACCTTACAGGGTTAAACAGACCAAATAGATGCAGCAGAAAATAAAGCTCTGCAGTTGTTTTTCTCTATTTTCTTCATCTTGTTCTTAATCTGAATGCAAAGCCCATCGTATGATGCCGCGCAGACAACATATAAACATGTACGTTGTGTAAATTCATGCTGTTTTCTGTCATCTTTTGGGTGTTTTCTTGTTGCTCTCTCTGTTTTTTGGCGTTGTGTCGTCCCCCCCACTCCCCCACCCCTCCACTCCACACATAACCACACAAACAGCTCCAGGGCAGCAGTGGGCGGAGTCAAGCCGCTCTCCCAGTTGAATATTTGGTCCAGCTGGCGTGTTTGTGTGTCTGTATGTGTTTGTTTGTGTGTCGGTGTGCGTTGTAGGGGGGGTGGGGGTGTCGTAGAGCGAATGAGCGCAGGTCTTTCCGGAACCCAGGGAGATCAGTGAGGCGAGAGGACGCGCACACAAACACACACTGCTGCTCTTTGTACGCCACTGAGAGATGGCGGCCAATGAAAGGCCTATTGATTGGCTGCGATGGCCGATCCAGGCCTTTGAATCCCATTAGCAACAGCAACACAGCGACGATGGCAACTGCAGACGCACATCTGAGGACGACCACCGCAAACACCCACGATCCCACACCAGCATTAGCATCCTCACCACTGACAACACAGTGAGCCTGTATGAGCAGGATGTTTTAACCCTTAAAGACCCAAACGTCCACCTTTAACCTAAACCATCTACTGATCTAAACTGTTTAATACCTGTTGATCCACTAATATTAATAATACATGGAAATAACTAGCGTAAAACACAGTTTTGTCCCAGTTATTTAAAGGATAAACTGAACAAAAACTCATAAAATGTGAATAAAGTGAGCAAAATACTTGAAAAATAAGGGAAAAATTAACCAAAAAATGTTGATATATGGCATAAAAGTGAACAAATCCTTCTACAGTGAGGAGATAATGAGCAAAATACTTCATACATCATTTTATAACATCCAGAACCCTGTATATATTCTGTTAATGCTCAAAAACCAAAACTATCCACTGATGTAACTGTTTATTACCTGTTGATCCGCTAATGGAAATACAGTTTTATCTCAGTTACTCATAGGATAAAATGTACAAAAATGCATAAAATGAGCAAAAACCTTGAAAAATAAGGAAAAAATTAACCAAAAAATGTTGATATATGGCATAAAAGTAAACAAATCCTTCTAAAGTCAGGAGAAAATGAGCAAAATGCTTGAAAAATTTGGAAAATCCATCATTTCGTAACATCCAGAACCCTGTATTTATACAGTTAACGCTCAAAAACCTAAACCATCTACTGATCTAAACTGTTTAATACCTGCTGATCCACTAATGGAAATACAGTTTTATCTCAGTTGTCCATAGGATAAACTGTAGAAACACTTATAAAATGTGAATAAAATGAGCAAAATACTTGAAAAACTAGAAAAGCACACGGAGAGCGCAGACCTCCACCAAGGCAGATCAGTGGGCCCCCCTGTGCCCCCCTGTGCCCCCCCCCCCCCCGATCACCACCAAAATTTAATCATTTGTTCCTTGTGCCAATATCTACATTTCCTGAAATTTTCATCCAAATCCGTCCATAACTTTTTGAGTTATCTTGCACACGGACAGACAGACAGACAGACAGACCAACACCGGCAAAAACAGAACCTCCTTGGTGGAGGTAATAAGGAAAAAATTTATCAAAATATGTTGAAATTTGGCATAAAAGTAAACAAATCCTTCTAAAGTGAAGAAAAAATGAGCAAAATATTTGAAAAGTGAGAAAAAAAATCCTCATTTCATAACATCCAGAACCCTGTATTTGTTGTGTTAACGGTGGAAAAAACCAAAACCATCCACTGATGGGACTGTTTAATAGGTGTTGATCTGAGATGGATACGATATCAGACCTTTATTGAAGGAGCATTAGATCAGACACAGACCTTTAGTCAGAATTTACTTTAAGAGTAAAAGATGCATTTAGAGTAAATGAAATTTTTTAACAGGAGAAAGTTAAAGAAACAAGAAAACGAATAAAGAATCAAACTTTGGCAGATGAAAAAAACTGAATGACACAAACTGAGAGAAGTTTATTAAAATAGAAGGAGATGAGGAAGAGGAGGAGGAAGAAGAGGAGGAAGAGCTGGAGGAGGAGGAAGAAGAGGAAAAGGAAGAAGAGGAGAAAGAAGAGGAGGATGAGGAAGAGCTGGAGGAAGTGGAAAAGGAGGAGGATGAAGAGGAAGAAGAGGGAGAAAAATGAAGAAGGGGAAGGAGGAGGAGGAGGAGGAGGATGAATCCTTTTCCTACAGAGCGTGTGCAGGACCACCCCCCCCACCCCCCCAGACCTCTGGGAACAGGTCTGAGCTGCAGGTGGAGTTCCTGAATGAAGACAATTGGATCATAGTTATTACAAAGAGTCTTTGATCAGATCAGGCCTCGTCATCCTCCTCATCTTCATCTTCATCTTCATCCTGTGCCAGTGTTTCTTTGTCGTCAATGTCAGAGCCCAATGTCATCTCCCTGTCAGCGCGGATATGCTAATGCTAAAGGCTATATGATAGGCTAGGAGCTAGGCTTCTGAGGCCGTCCCACCCGGCGCTCCAGGCTAATATGCTAATGCTAACAGGTCATGTGACCAGCCCGGGCTTTGAAGCTGCTCATCTGTTGGTCCACAGAGTCCAGCGGTGCGTTCACCGTCCCACATATATAATAGAGTAATAATAAAGCGTCAGGCTGAGAGGCAGAGCATATTCATCACAAGTAACTTTAATTAAGAGTGACTTTACAGGTTGAAATCATTAATACTGAATCAACATTTATTCTAATGTACTGTACAGATCTGTGTTTGGTTTTTATTGGGTCGACGGTAAAATATAGAAGAAATAAAATGATATGTGAATTAATTTATCTAGTTAAAACAGAAAAAAAGTGTCTCCGGAAGAACTTATAAATACAAAACAAAAAAACCCATGTGGAACGTAGAGGAGAGTCGACCATAAAAGACAAAAATGAAATAAGTAAATCATGAAAAACATTACATATAACAAGACTTAATGGGACAAAAACATGTTAAAGGAGTTAAAATATTAAATTTACAGACAATTAACATTTTTTAAAGGATAGTTTGCAGATATGTAAATGTAATTGAACTTTTTTCAAACTAAAACAGAAAAGTTTGCAGTTGACAGTATTTATAGTTTATTCTGTATTTCCAGTGACATAATATTGTTTGAATGACTTACAGGTTCAGGAAATGTCAGGTTGTAGATGTAAATATTTTTTTTGATTGACTGATTGATTGACGTTTTTATTTTGAATATGAATGTCAAAACAGAAGAAAATAAATAAACAAAACACTTAAACATAAGACGTATAATACATATTTGAAAAGGAGTGAGAAGAAGTATAACGTATAAACTCCACCCCTTCTCCTAATATAATTAATAACAGTAATAACCTTCCTAATTTAAACATATCTATACTATAAACTATAATATGACTGATTATTAAATAATTTGGTTTCTGCCTTTATGTTATTATGAACAAATATATGTTTTACATAAACACATAATAGAGTAACACATATGCAAATACATATTCATACACACATATATACATATACATATACATATACAGGGTGGGGAAGCAAAATTTACAATATTTTGAGGCAGGGATTGAAAGACAGTGTATGACCAATTAGTTTATTGAGGAGTCATGAGAATTTATTTGCCACAAGAAAATGTACATAATAGAAAATGTTTTTATTCTATGTGTCCTCCTTCTTTATCAATAACTGCCTTCACACACTTCCTGAAACTTGCGCAAGTGTTCCTCAAATATTCGGGTGACAACTTCTCCCATTCTTCTTTAATAGTATCTTCCAGACTTTCTCGTAATAGTTTTGCTCATAGTCATTCTCTTCTTTCCATTATAAACAGTCTTTATGGACACTCCAACTATTTTTGAAATCTCCTTTGGTGTGACGAGTGCATTCAGCAAATCACACACTCTTTGACGTTTGCTTTCCTGATTACTCATATGGGCCAAAGTTTCTGAAAAGGTATGGATAATAGTGTTAGGTATGATTATGACATCAATATATGTTTGGTTTCAAAACAATTGACGTAGTGCCTGCTGAGAAAAAACAACTAAATGTTCATTGTAAATTTTGCTTCCCCACCCTGTACAGTGAGTTTTCATGTTTAATTGTGACATGAACCTCCTGAATTTGCACTGGAACGGCCTCATAGATGTTGATTCCCACTGGGCTAACACCAACACAGACCTGTGTGTTCATATGCGTTTTGGTTTCATGACTCATATTTACCTCATCATTTATAAACTCTTCTTCAGTCTTAATTGGGAAAATGACTTCACATGTCATGTTATATCTGTAACACTAGGTTATAACTTGTGGACAGACTTATGATCAGCTTCTTCCCCTGGCCCATGTGTACTGTAAACACACACCAGACCTCACTGGAATAAACAATAAACAACCACAGAACATGCGTCTCATGTCTGACACATGTACGTTTACACTGTCCACACTGTTGCATTTGCACATATTTATACTACTATTGTATTTTTAAAATGTTACCCTTTCATACAGTAGATCTGTAATTTGCACATATTTTCAATTGCACACTCTTATGTAATATATGTTTGTATCTTCTGTGTCATTATTTAGATGTAAATGCACTGTTTCTGGCAGAGACCACCTGCAATAAGTGGTGTAATGACGACAAAGCCAATTCTATTCTATTCTATTCTATTCTATTCTATTCTATTCTATTCTATTCTATTCTATTCTATTCTATTCTATTCTATTCTATTCTCTACATATACAGGGTGGGGAAGCAAAATTTACAATATTTTGAGGCAGGGATTGAAAGACAGTGTATGACCAATTAGTTTATTGAGGAGTCATGAGAATTTATTTGCCACAAGAAAATGTACATAATAGAAAATGTTTTTATTCTATGTGTCCTCCTTCTTTATCAATAACTGCCTTCACACGCTTCCTGAAACTTGCGCAAGTGTTCCTCAAATATTCGGGTGACAACTTCTCCCATTCTTCTTTAATAGTATCTTCCAGACTTTCTCGTAATAGTTTTGCTCATAGTCATTCTCTTCTTTCCATTATAAACAGTCTTTATGGACACTCCAACTATTTTTGAAATCTCCTTTGGTGTGACGAGTGCATTCAGCAAATCACACACTCTTTGACGTTTGCTTTCCTGATTACTCATATGGGCCAAAGTTTCTGAAAAGGTATGGATAATAGTGTTAGGTATGATTATGACATCAATATATGTTTGGTTTCAAAACAATTGACGTAGTGCCTGCTGAGAAAAAACAACTAAATGTTCATTGTAAATTTTGCTTCCCCACCCTGTACATACACACATACTTGTCCATCATTGTCATTTTACGTCTTTCACTGCAAAACACATAGAAAAGTTTGGAGTTGTCATTATTTATGTGTTTTTATGTTATTATTTGAATGGTTCGTCTACTGGAGGTCAGATTGGGCTGAATGTGGAACCTGAAAAGAACAGTTTGACCCCTGCTTTAACCCTTAGGGGTCCACGGTCACAGCCCCCTGACTGAATCACACGACATTTTCAACACGTCGTAGTGTTGGAAGTCGGTCATGTAGACCACTGGGGAGAACTGCATTTGAATGTCCGGACCTGAAACACTCTCCCACTTTTTATTTGATGTTAATAGAGCAAATACAACCAGATTTATGACGGTTTGAATCTGGAGCAGACAAACGTGAATAAAAGATGAAAATGAGGTGTGGGGGGAGGGATTTCTGACCATATCTACGTCATTTTTTGTCCTTTTTCAAAATGGAAAAAAAAAACTGTCTGAATCTGCAGATTCTAATCCACAGACTGCATTAGCATTACAGGTAAAGGTGAGGATGACTCCCACCTGAACCGGATGAGGAAATTGGGGTGGGTGGGTGGGTGGGTGGGGGGCTATGTAAAGGACTGCTTTTATGTCAAATATTTGACTATAGTTTAAATTTATTACGATTTAAATTTTCTATACCTAATATTTGGAACCAATATTCACTTTTAAAGTCTTTGAAAAGGTTCGTTAATCATCTTTGTGTTATTTATACAATAAATTATATACATTTTTCTAGTCGGATTTTATATATTTTGTGTGTTTTTTGTCCTTTTGTGTTGATATAGTAGGTTAAAGTAAAAAATAAATAAATAGACAGATGAGATAGATGGAGTTTGAAGTTACCAAACATGGGTATAATAAACATTTCTGCATTTAGTATATAAAGGCAAAATCAAAAGTACTGAAAAACAGTCAAAATAGACTCAGACCCCTAAGGGTTAAAATAGTGGTTCCAACCTTTTTTTACTCCTGACCCCATTTTAACATCATAAATTTCTGGCGACCCCAGACATTCAAAATGGACACTTTTTTTTTTTTTGCTAAAAATAATTTGTTTTTGATCACGTAATAGTTTGCTACACTATGTTGCAAATAAACGTTAATTTTAGATGACATTTAGGCTATGTAATGTATATAATGCACCTTTTTGACGTCTGAAATAAAATAAATAAATAAAAACTATAATTAAAAGAAAAAACGATAACTAACTGAAACTGTATTGTGTGTTTATAAAACTAACTACAACAGATAAAAATTATGGATAAAATTCCCTTTGTTTTCGTCTTTGTCAATGTTGGATTGATATGAAATTGATTTATTTCACTTGAGCAATTTTAGCTAGCAGCACCATACGACACTTTACGGTCCGTCACTTCTTGTCACATGTCGTTTACAGTCATCTTCTGGTCCCCACTCTACCTGGAAACATGGAGACTGAAGCTGGGAGAAAGCAGCAGAGTCCTGTCTGGGATTTATTTGAATATGACGGAGAAGAAGAGAAAATATATGACGAAACTAAAACTAAGCATTTAGAAGAAAAGGAAAACTAATAAAAACTAGCAAACCTGCTCTAAAAATGAATTAAAACTAACTGAATTAGAGAAAAAAAGTCAAAACTAACTAACAATAAACTATAATGAATAATCCAAACCTTTTATAACCTTGGTCCCGACCCCAAGGTTGAAAAACACTGGGTTAAAGTGTTTATGTTGGAACTCCAGTGAATGTAAACCTGTCCTAGATGCAGTGTTTCTAGATCTGTTCCCTTCTGTGTCCGTCCGTTCAGTGTGTGTTTGCTTCACACCTTCCTTCATCCAGACACATAAATACGTTCTTATTACCGCCTGCTGTCTGACGTTCCTAAAAGCAGAGCTGCTCTACATGCCTTATCACGCTGTGATTGATGGCTGGCTCTTCTACTCTTATCGATTCTATGCTCTCCATATATTAAACAGAGGAAACGGAGCCCAATGGTTTGTGGAGAAAAAGGCGCTGAAATACGATGTGTGTCCGATAGGCCGGCTAATCTGTGCCGTCTAATTCATTCCCTGTAGCGGACGGGCCCACGGTCACGCTGTGTTTTCTGTAGCGCTGATAGATGGACTTTATGTTTATTAGCTGGGAGCTTTTTCAACAGCTTATCTGGAGACGAGTGGACGGAGACTCTGGAAAATGACTCAATCAGCCGCCACATTTGGAGTAATTTACGAGGTTTGCGGGGCAGTAATGATTTCAGAAAGCACGCAGTCATGTTTTATTTGGATAATACTGATATATGGACGTGTTTGGGTGCGTTGGAAGCAGATACAGCGGACGGTTCGGTCTTTAGACGCATTGTTTACTGTTTATCTGTGAAATGGAATGTGTACAGAACGGCGCTGACAGTATCAGGAGGCATTTCTTACAAAGGACGGTTGAGAAGTTTGAGGTTTTCATTTAAAGCAAGACGAGCTGTCAGAGTAAAAGCTGCTCAGACTATATGTTCGTTCAATTTTAGTTTAGTTTTTACATTTCAGCTTCTCGTTGGTTTTGGTTTAACCTTCTAAAAAGAAAAGAACTGGGGTTATTTATTATGTTTTGCAATAAAAGTGTCAGAAAATGGCTCTTTTTTTTTGCCAATTCTTGCACTTTTTCTTCTTCTTTGTTTCTTAGAGAGGACGGTTGAGAAGTTTGAGGGTTTTATTTAAAAAACAAACAAACAAAAAATGAGCTGTTAGAGTAGAAGCTGCTCAGACTATGTGTTCCTTTAATTCTTGTATCAGTTTTTACATTTCAGCTCCTCATTGGTTTTGGTTTCACCCTTTAAAGAGAACAGAACTGGGATTATTCATGATGTTTTGCAATAAAAGTGTCCGAAAATGGCTTCTTTTTCTTTTTTTTTTTCCAATTCTTGTACTTTTTCTTCTTTTTTTTTTTTCGGAAGAGCTTAACTTTCAATATCTGTCCATTAATTATCATTGTCATATGTAAAAAATGCTGAAAACTGTGTTATAGCAAAAATTTTTAAAAAGATTCGAATTTTTACATTTTTTTTTATCTTGCTCTGCCCTAGATAGCTCTCTGTTTATAAATGTACATATCTATATATAATACTGTATATAAATATACATATATCTATGTAATATTTACAGCTAATGTACAACTATTAATAAATTATACAAAAAGGAAAAATACATAAAAATAAATAGGAAGAATTAAATTTTCAATATCTGTCCTTTAATTATCATTATTATATGTAAGAAATGCTTAAACAGTGTTATAGAAAAAAAATGGATTTGAATTTTTTCATCTCTTTCTGCCTTAAATAGCTCTCTGTTTATAGAGTTACATATCTATATATAATATATAAATATACATATATCTATATAATATTTACAGCTAAAATGCAACTATTAATGAATTATACAAACTGGAAAAATACATAAAAATAAATAGGAAAAACTTAACTTTCAATATCTGTCCATGAATTAGCATTATTATGTGTAATAAATGCATAAAACAGTGTGTTGTAGTAAAAATAAAAAAAATCTGACTTTTTATCCTATTTATTATAAAACCAACTGTAAATCTTGATAATGAAACTTTCTGACTTTATATAAATAACCTTTCCTGTATTTTCCATGTGTTGATCCACTATAGTTGTTCTAGATCCTTGTGTGTTCTTCTTGTTCTTTTTGGTTCTTTGGTGTCATTTGGATCCTGTTGATAGTCTGTGTTCACTTTGTGTCTAGTTGTAGACAGAGCCCCTCATTTCACTGACAAAAACATCCATCATCTCATTTCATCTGAGTCATTTTGATCCTGTGTGACTCTCAGTCTAACTGTCAATGAATCCAAAAGATCTAAATGACAGCAGAAGGACACACAGGTGTTTTATGTTCAGTTAATGATGTGAAAATATATAAAACCTACATGAACAAAAATAGGACAGGGGCTCCTGTAGTCCAACAGCAGATTTAAAGACATTCATTGACATTCATTTGACCTTTCAAACTCACTCAAGGTCAAAGCCCATATATGACTTCCTTTCTGTTATCAATAGTAATTAGATCAATGTCTTCAACTGTTTTCAACTTATAGCACTTTGAAATGTGTCCCATTAAAAACCAATGGAGATTTAGAAGATTTTAAAAAATCATAAAGAAATTCAAAAATCAATATTTTGCAATACTTTGAACAAACCTGGTAGACCTTACCCCAGAGATGTTCCACAACAAACATCAAGTCATTCTGACTGATGGTTTCAGAGAAGAAGATTCTGGAAAAATGACAGCTGATAGCTGATACCAATAATCCATCAGACTAAAAACAGGTGAAATAATAAATAAAATGAACAAAAAACGAATAAGGAAATTTACAAAATAATACAAAATAAGCAAAAAAATGAACGAAAATGAAGGAAAAATATTAAATAGCCAACAAAATGCATCAATAAATTAGCAAAATGAATAAAAAATGAAAAAAAGGCCACAAGAACAAATTAAGTCACAAATTGAACAAAATTGAAGAAAAAAAATTATAAAATAGGCAACAAAATTAACAAAAACAAATAATACAAACATAAAAATAAGTGCCATGGACTAAATACGATTGTATTTGTATGTGTTTTTACGTTCAGTTAATGATAGATTTGACTGAAAAACAAATTTTTTCTTTAGTTTTCTCAGTTTTGACAAAATAACCTTTGAATTTACTCTGAGCTTTAAGGAACATCTACATGATCAGTGAATTAAATTTAGAAAAATACAGGATTTACACTGAAAAATGTTAAATTCAGAGGAGGGTAATATAATACATGCAGATAAATCCTTTCATAAATGTTAAATGTAACCCAAATCTGTATGTGAACTCATGGTTCCAACATTAAAACCTCTTTAACTCTTCCACATGTGGATGAATCTGTGCAGGTGTTCAGGTGTTGGGTTATTTTTTGTTGTCATGTCATGGGTATAAATGTCCTCTGATATAATAGATGATGGTTGTGGTGGTGGTGGTGGGGGTGTGTATGTGTGGGGGGGTTAACCCGTCCTCATCCGTCTCCTCCTGCTCCATAAATATGGTCGGATCGGAGGTCGGACCTTGTCGTGTGTTTGACTGATGCTGTCGTCCGTCCATCCCTCACCGCCGATGGATGCCACGAACGCAGATCTGGACCAGGACGGCACCCAAAAACACCGGGTTATGGTCAAACCCACAGGACCTCCCATGGTTCTGTCCACAGCCGCCGTCCATCTGTGATAAAACCACCATTTATGTCCAGCTGTTGGACTTTATTCTACAAATATCAGCTGTTTGAACTCCATTCAACCTCAGTTTTACCTCAAATCAAACCATCCCTTCAGTCTTTAACAGATGCATAAACGCTGCAGATACTGTCCAGAGTTTACAGTTTAATAATAGTTTAGAATAATGATTTTTTTAACCCCTTTAAGACGGTTGTGTCCCTGGTGCTACATTTATATTCCACCGTTATTCAAATGACTGTAACTCCTGAACCTTTGGTGCGACTGAGAAAATTCCATCATCTTTCAGCTGAGATATAGGTCTAGAACACATGAGGGTAGAGGTCTGCGTTGGCTGGGGGGGGGGGGGAGTGGGCGGGGCTTAGAGCAGCAGAGTGCAATCAGTGAGAGAGAGATGGAGGATTTTTATTACTTTTATTAGCATCTTATTGAGGTTTTAGCGGTGAATTCTTGTAAATAATTCTATATAATAGTGATAGTGCTGTTTTGGAGTGTTCTACTAGTGTGTTTTGTTGTGTTTTTGTCCAGTTTTTTTACGTTGTTTTTCTCCGTAGTTTTGTGGTTTGTATAGTTGATTGATAGTTGATGTTATCTGTAAATCTTCTCTAAATGTGTGTACATTTGTATATATATGTAAATCTATAGTCAGATCTCTCCAGTTCATACACAGATGCAGTGTGTGTATTTGAATCAGATGATGGATGTTTTCGTCAGTGAAATGAGGGGCTCTGTCTACAACTAGACACAAAGTGAACACAGACTATCAACAGGATCCAAACAACACCAAAGAACCAAAAAGAACAAGAAGAACATGGACACACAAGGATCTAGAACAGTGGTCCCCAACCTTTTTTGTACTACTGACCGGTTTCATGCATGAATATTTTCTGTGAACCGGGTAGAGCTGCAGCGGTTCCAATAACAAAAACCTTTGTCAGTTCAGAGCATGTGATCTGAAACACTTACACTGTAGATCAGGCAATTCCAAGGATTCTACAGTAGAATATCAACTCACCCTAATGCAGAATCAGTTGGAACCCTGGACTTGTTTCCCTGTAACTAGATGGTCCCATCTGGGGCTGATGGAATACACACAGTCCAGGTGTGTTCCGTAGATCCAGTCTACTACTTGGTAATTCATCATCGCAGAAAACTGAGCCACACAAAGATATGAGGTTGGAAACAGAAGAAGGACTTTCAGGGTTTTTGTGGCGATATCTGCATATTCTGCTTTGGCTTGAATCCAGAATGCACAGAGGTTTGAAGTTGTCTCAAACATGGATGGATGTGCTGGAGCAGTTTGGAGGCGCTTGTGTGTCACCTGTTGTGATGAACCTGGAACTGAGGCAGGAATCCTGATAGTTCCTTCTAAATGCAGCTTTCTGTTTGCAGGCAGTCTGAGACCCTTCTGCAGCCTCAGCGTTTCCTCGTTTCTTCCTGAAAAAGTTCTCCAGTGAATTTTGTTTTGGGCTCATTTCTTTAGCTTGTGTTACTACTGATTCATGAAATGGAGCACCAGAGTCAAGAGCGGTTGTGAGGCGAGGGCAGAAATGGTCACTTTTCAAAATAAAATCTCTGCAAGACTAATGGAAAAAATTGCTTTAATATTAACCACAATTTTTTTTTTTCTTTGCGGCCCGGTACCAAATGATCCACGGACTGGTACCGGTCTGGGAACCAGGGGTTGGGGACCACTGATCTAGAACAACTACAATGGAGGTTTAGCTCCAATATATTTCTGTTATGTTTTACACATATACATTTAACATTATAGACAAACACACAAAGCATGTGTTCCAGACTTCTATAGCAGAACCAGTCCACTGGAACTGTAAATCTGTTTTTTTTTTTTTTCTTTTGCAGAGTTTTAAGCTGAACGTGGACAGTCGTACAGCGTTGAAGGACAGTATCACAGAGGAAGGCAGAGCGCTGCTGTCCATCATCACCTCCCACCAATCAGGTGAGTCCAGGTGGCCATAACCGACGCCCACAACGCCTCCATTCATTATTAATATTTGGATTAACTCAGTGACCTTCAGAGAGAGAAGAGGAGAACTCATATGAATGTAGAGACCCAGAGATAAAGACAAAGAGCCTGAGGACAAGAAATGTACAATATGAGGAGGTACGAGGAGGAGGAGGAGGAGGAGGGAGAGGAGGAAGGAGAGGGAAGAGCTGGAGGAAGAACAGGAGAACTCATATGAATGTAGAGACCCCGAGATAAAGACAAAGAGCCTGAGGACAAGAAATGTACAATATGAGGAGGTACGAGGAGGAGGAGGAGGAGGAGGGAGAGGAGGAAGGAGAGGGAAGAGCTGGAGGAAGAACAGGAGAACTCATATGAATGTAGAGACCCCGAGATAAAGACAAAGAGCCTGAGGACAAGAAATGTACAATATGAGGAGGTACAAGGAGGAGGAAGAGGAGGAAGGAGAGGGAGGAGGAGGAATACTGTAGGAGAACTCATATGAATGTAGAGACCCAGAGATAAAGACAAAGAATCTGAGGACAAGAAATGTACAGGAGGAGGAGGAAGGAGGAGGAGGAAGGAGGAGGAGGAAGGAGGAGGAGGAAGGAGGAGGAGGAAGGAGGAGGAGGTGGTGATCCAGGGTTGTGATGTTTGACCCTGATCTTTGATTTTTAGATTCACAATTGAGCGTCTGTTTATTTTTTAATTTTTAGTTAATTTTCATCTTATCTTTTACATTTAAAACCAATAATAATAATAATAATAATAATAATAATAATAATAATAATAATAATAATAATAATAACTATTATTATTATTATTATTATTATTATTATTATTATTATTATTATTATGTCAATAATCATCAATAACTACCAGATCGATGACATTCACAGTTTATTTTTTTGCGTTCATGTTTTTTCCTTCAGTATCTCGAAGGTGTATTTTTGTCATTTGTAGATGTTTTAATTCATAGACTGTGTTTAAACCGGTTCAGTGCTTGTCCTCCCAGTTTTCTTCATTTATTACCTGATAGAGTTTATCTTCCTCCTCTTCATCCTCTTCTTTCCCTGCAGCTCTGAAGGATATCCTCCAGATGGTTTCCGGCCAATGGGATCAGCTCCAGCGCCAGATTCGGCGCCAACACGGCTGGATGCTCCGCGCCCTGCGCTGCATCCAGGCCCGCCTCTTCTACACCGGCCAATCACACGAGGCCATCGCTGTGTCAGGGATCCCCACGGCCAATCGGGCGGCGCCGTGCTCCTCTGACGGCCTCCAGGTAAAACGCTGGTTTTTATTTCTGCTCATCTGTTTTAGTTTGTTTTTCCATTTCCTCTGAGCTCCAGCCCTCAATCTGTCGCACACTTACCCAGCATCCTTTGCACTTGTCGGCCTGTGATTGGCTGCTGATAACAGTGCTGATGTTTCTCTGTTCTCATTGGCTGATGTTTATGGTGACTGAGCACTGATGGAATCTGTTCTTCTTCTGTTTTCTTTTGTTTTTTCTGGTTCAAGCATCGTTCAACTTTATCTTAATGTGAAGAAATATTACATTTAATCTGTACTTTTTACCACACGTCAAATTTAATTTAATTCAGCTGTTCTTTTTAGATGGACTGAGCAAAAAAATGAAAATTTAAACAGACGGTTTCTTCTTCAGAGGTGAAATTAGAACTTTTCTGAACAAACTTTACAGTTGATACAAAATATGTGTGACCCTAGACTTTACAACCTGTACTAAACAACAGGAAGAAATGTTGGATTAAGCCTAAGTTTTCTCTAAACACAGTATAAATTTAATTCGTTTGCACCAAAACATGAGATTCAGATTTAACATATGATCTAAAATTGACTTAAACAGACATATAATATAGTTAAACTTATTAAAGGACCTTTTTCAGCCTTTACTGTTCATATTCTCATTATAAAACTGTTTCCTTTGCTTTATTTGGGGCGGCTGTGGCTCAGTTGGTAGAGCGGGTTATTCAATGACCAAAGGGTCAGCAGTTCAAATCCTGGTTCCAACTGTCCACATGTTGATGTGTCCTTGGGCAAGACACTGAACCCTAAATTGCAGCTGCCTACTGGTGTGTGTTAATGTGAGGCTTTGGTGCTACACCATGAAGGTGTAGAAAATGCGCTATATAAGTTCAGTCCATTTATTTGGTTTCATTTTTATCTGCCCATCCTCACCTGTGTGACTGTATGGGTTTCATTTGACATGTCTTTAAAAACTGAACCTGAAGTCAAATTAAAACATGAAATCCCAATATGACAAAATATTAATAGAAAACTTGAAAACAATAACTACAAATGTAGCAAATGACAAAGTTGTACCCAACTGTTTACATGAAAATACAGGCAACACGACCTCCTCCTCCTCCTCTCTCTTCTTCCTCTTCTTCCTCCTCTTCCTTCTCTTCCTCCTCCTCCTCTTCCTCTTCGACCTGACTGGTTGTTTTCTGATTGTTTAGTTGTAATTAGAGCTGCAGCAGCCTGATCACTGTGATCAGTCAACAGTGACAGCCATTAGCAGCTTCCACCTCTGTGTGTGTGTGTGTGTGTGTGTGTGTGTGTGTGCGCGTTTTTGAATGTGTAGTAGTGTGTTTGTGTGTTGTTGTGCGTCCATTAGCTGCCTGGCCGCAGCACATTAACAGTCCATTCATTATCTGTGTGAATCTCCCTCTGCACTTAAAGCTTTGATCCGTAAAACCTCCAAACAACAAAACGGAGGTGTGAATGCGTTGAATTATTTCTGTGTTCGGCTCCAAACGCCTCATGCACATGAACGACGTCCACCTCACATGGTCCACATACGCTCGAATTTCTCTAAATTATTCACATCCTGCTTGTTTCAGGCTCAACAACGGACTTTGACTAACAAAGACGAAGAACAAGTACAAAACCTGCAAAGTCCTGCCTCTGGGAAAAGCTGATGGCCAGACTGGGTTTAAGGTTTTCACTGGTAGATGGAGCTGTTTTTAATGTCCCACCACGTCCAGAGGCTTTAAAACAGGTGGAAAAGGAGTAGAAAATACGCCAAGTCAAGTACAAGCTGCAGAGCTAGGGAGGTTTTTTTATCGTTTGTGGATAAAAGCTCCATATTCCCTGTTGAGGATGTTTTAATTCAAGTGTCTGAGAGGAAACAAGAGTTGGACCTCCTTCTCTGGACTCTGTTTTCAGACTGTGACCGATGACCTGCTCAGAAAAGTGGACTGAAATTTCATCTGGTCCATCTATTTTTATTTTTATTTTTATTTTTATTTTTATTTCATTCATTCATTTCATTCATTCATTTATTTGTTTTGAGCAACATTTTTTTGTGTATAAGGAACTAATATTCAACCAAATACATTAATAAATAAAGATGATCAAAACAAAACAGCAATTGCCACGTACACTAGTAATAACAAAATAAATTCAATATGTACTGCTCAAGAAGGAGGGGGAAGGAAAGGAGTGGGTATTTGATAAAAGAGGAGAAGCTGAAAAAGCAAGGAATGTGATATTTTGGCAAAAAAAATCACAATATTTCAAGAAAAAAACTCAGTTATATTAGAAAAAAGTCATAATAGATAAAACCTTAATTATGAATACTATTAATATATTCTAACTAAAGTTGTCCAGTTGAATTGATTTACTCTTTAGAACAGTTGAATATTTGGTGGATTTACTCAAATTATTCAACTATTAAAACAACAAAAATGAGTTTAATTTGCATTATTTTTTTTATCATTATTTCCAAAACACAACTGAATAAAGGATTAATGCAGAAATAATATGGGACTAGAGTTTGTGTCATCATATGTGTTGGCATGTGACACATTTTAGTTAATGAAATATTAAATTAATGTTTTATTTTGTACAAAGGTGTCACATTTTTACAGCTGGACAATAAAAGAATTATGACAAAATGGCCAAATGATAAAAGATAACTGATAATTTTTTCCATATGTTCCCTACTCTGGATTGCAGATGCTAGCATTAGCTGCTAGCTCGCTGCTAATGGGAAAAGCTAATGGGATCACACATCTCCAAAAACACCAAAAGACTCTGGATAAAACGACACTCAATGACCAAACGACAGGATTATTTAAAAAATGATCACATCCGGTTGTTTGTAGGACTGTGTATTGGCAAGAATTTGACAATATGATACAAATCACAATACTAGGATCACGATTAGATATATCGCATTACATCACAATACTGTTAACGAGGCGATATTTTTTGTTTTGTTTCTTTTTTTAAAAGATTAGTTAGTAGAAAGACTTACAGTGCAGCATTTGGATAAAGTTTTAACGTGTGGATTTACCAGTTCAAAAACACATAAATCATGTTTTACAGACATTACAGTTTAAGATCCTGCTTAAATGTTCGTATTCTGTTGCGAAAAGAATGCATAGTGTGCAGTTCCTGAATCATCCAACGTCAGAACATTATTTTTGTGCATTCCCAATAAAAAGAACCTAACATTTGCCTCTTTCAGATGGTAAAATCTGCTTTTAGGATGCTTGAAATAACCGTCATCAGTTTAAAAAAACTACATGTATGACCTGCAGTGTCACAATACTATACAAACAACAGAGTAAAATACGCATGTGAATATAGAAATAAAAGAGCATGATAAACAAAAAAAGAAAAACAAAAATGAATCTCCGCCACATCTG
>NC_043978.1:9895342-9955342 GCF_902148855.1 Sphaeramia orbicularis | reverse complement strand
TTTTGTCCTCTGTAGGAAACAAAAGTTTGACACTTTGACTTTAAAAATGTTGTCCATTGCAAAGGACCTTCCATTAATAAATAAATAAATAAACTAGAAAAGCACTTGCAGAGCACAGAAGCACCCCCACACACACACACACAGACACACACACACACAGACACACACATATACACACACACACACACTGATCACCACCAAAATTTAATCATTTGTTCCTTGTGTCAGTATCAACATTTCCTGAAAATTTTATCAAAAATCATAACTTTTTGAGTTATCTTGCTAACTGAGAGACAAACAGACAAACACCGATGAAAACATGACCGCAGGTAATAAATAAATAAATAAATAAATAAATAAATAGAAGTAATTGTAAAAATGTATCTGAAAAAAATGGTTGCATTCCACAGTTTCCAATAAAGACAATTTTTTTAATGTAAAAAAGCTCAAATTTTCTCTTTCCTGGATCTCAGGAGGATACAGTGTGTGATCCTATCCTCCATCCGTCCTCCTCTACCATCCCTTTCAGTCCTCTTTATCTCCATCTTTCTCCTCCTCCTCCTCCTCCTCCTCCTCCTCCTCCATCTGAACAGAGGTGATTCATGTAAATGTCAGGAAATATCAGAGCCGGGGTGCTGGGATTAGGCGGCGAGAAGAAGATACACTGATACCAGCAAATATAACGCCCCGACATGATGGCCAGCACCGGGGATTAGGACACCCCCACCCCCGCCCCCGCCCCCACCCCTACACCCACCCTCCAACCCCCCCTCGGTGTGTGTCGTATGAGAATATTGTGCTGTAACGTCGGCGGTGTGCCTCTGCATTTTAAAGACGTGTGGTGCATGTGTGAAGATCTTCAAGTGACATCTGTAGTGTTTTGTTGCCGAGCGAGGATGAAGGTAAAGGTTGAGAGTGAGTGTGAACGTGGATGGAGAGCGACGGCAGAGGAGGAAGGTGTTTAATACGAGTGTGAAGGCGGTGTAATATTTAACAGCTTAGTGGGATTTGTCTGTCACATTACAGAGGATTGGACCGAGTCTGGAAACACACAAACAGACGCACAATGAAAAAGGTGAACGCACGCTCGCAGACGGAGGCAGAATCAGAATCTGAATCTGAATCTGACTCTGAAACTGGGTTTGGACCCAGCGCTACAAATGTGCATATTTGGAGGAACATCCAGACACTTATTCCAACTTAAAATTATGGGCCTTAGACGTTTATGTCTTTTGTTTTTTTCACTTAAGTTTTTATTGAAATTTTCTACACATATATTTAATGAAACAACAAAAAAACAAACAAACAAACCAACATTGTTTAGGTACATTTCACATATTTCATTACATTGGTATTATCCATTCTGAGCTCTGTAAACAGTCCATTTATTCCACTTTTTGTCCATTTGTGTTTCCTGTAGTCTCAGTCAATGAGTCCTGTATATATATTCCTTCAATAATTGCGATCCGCTGGTCCTGTGTTAGTGCTTCTGTTTTTCCCCAGTTCTTTGTAAGAGCTTTTTTGTAACCCACTAAAAGTATTTTAACCTGTACGGGTCCACGGTCACGGCTCCGTGACTGAATTACATGATATTTTCAACAAGTTGTAGCGTCGGAGGTCGGTCACGCAGACCACTGGGGACAATTACATTTGAAAGTGCGGAGTTGATCAATAAAATGAACAAAATTGATTTAAAAAAAAACCTACAAAATGATACATAATGTGGGAAAAATAAGGAAAAATTTGACTTGAATATAGTAAAATAAGCAGCAAGATGAACAAAAACAGCCAAAGTGAACAATAAGATAAACCAAATTGATTAAAAAATTCACAAAATGATGAATAATGTGGGAAAAATAAGGAACAATTTGACTTGAATATAATAAAAAAGGTTAAAATAGGCAACACGATGAACAAAAACAGCCAAAGTGAACAATAAAATGAACCAAATTGATTAAAAAACTCACAAAATAATAAATAATGTGGGAAAAATAAAGAACAACTTGACTTGAATATAATAAAAAAGGTTAAAATAAGCAACAAGATGAACAAAAACAGCCAAAGTGACCAATAAAATCAAACAAATTGATAAAAAAAAAAAAAAAAAAAAAAAGAAAACCCTGCAAAATCATAAATAATGTGGGGAAAAAAAGTAAAATTTTGACTTAAATATTATTTTAAAAAAAAAAGGTTCAAACTAGAAAAGCATTTGGAGAGCGCAGACCTCTGCCAAGGCAGATCTGCCCCCCCACTCCCACCCCCACCCTCACCCCCACCCTCACCCCGATCACCACCAAAATTTAAATATTGGTTCCTTGTGCCAGTATCAACATTCCCTGAAAATTTCATCCAAATCTGTCTATAACTTTTTGAGTTATCTTGCACACAGACAGGCAGACAGACACACAGACAGGCAGGGAGACAGACAGACAGGCAGACACACAGACAGGCAGACACACAGACAGGCAGACACACAGACAGGCAGACAGACAGACAGACAGACAGACCAACGCCAGCAAAAACAGAACCTCCTTGGCGTAGGTAATAAGCAACAAGATGAACAAAAACAGCCAAAGTGATCAATAAAATGAACCAAATTGATTAAAAAACTGAAACACTGATTGACCAGTAAAACCCATGGACACACTAAAAGTACTTTAACCAAGTATATGTCATTACCTGCTTCATTTCCATCAGATCAGTGACACAAATCCAGTCCACCACTGCACACTGGAACCTCATACTCCATTATTTGTCGTCGTGCTCCACACACCATCTACCAAACCCAATTATTTTATCACATTTCCCAAAAAACGTGTGTGTGATCTACATCCAACTCTCCACATTTCCTGTCTGTTGAACTGCTGACTTTTCTTCTTAGACGTTTATGTTTTAATCATTGTGTGGAAGGTGACGCTTTGGGTTTTTGTTGGATTTGTGTTTTTGTCGTTGGAGCTCCAGAGGATTATCCTGTTGTTTTTACGCAGAATCCGAACAAATATGACCCTGAACATGTAAAATATGGATAAAAACAGTGTTCACACAGCACCGAATGAAAACCAAACAAGGACAAGCACAAACACAAACAGTTAGAAATATAGAATATATACATTTTATTCACACGGATAAAGAATCAACAACAGCTCCAGTGTATGTATGTAGATTTTTGTGTGGTTTGAATTCAGAGTTAATGAATATATATATGTGGGAGCTCCTGTGAAACTGGAAAATTCAAACCAGATGTAGACAAATGTTACGAAGCAGGTTTGGGTCTAATTTTAAAAATAAATATTTACTGAGATAAAAGAGAAACTATTTTTCAGATAAGACACATTTTTATATTATTTAACATTATATTTAATACAAAAATCTGCATGTAACACGATCAAAAGGACACGAAAATTACACACTACTGTTATTATTATTTTTTTTAATCTCTTTATTCTCTCACAGGTGCATTTTGGGAATCGTAGTGAATATTCGAGGTAGAGTGTTTTACAAAAAATGACCGCTGTTGCAAAATAATTTGCGACTTATTTGTGTTTAAATGCTCAGGTTCCGTATGTAACACCAGTGGACACAATGGCTTCCACACCAAACCTGGAATGAGACTGAGATTGATGAAAAACTAAAAAAAAACAACAAAAAACAAAAATCTGAATTGTCCATTTAGACCTGGTGTGTGAACGCAGCCTCAGATGCTCAGTGACAGTGTTTCTGTTTCTTCTGTTAAACCGACTCCACGTGGTGTTTTTTTTTTCTGTAAATGTGATGTGTTTTTCTGACTCAGCTGGACCCTCCTCCAGTCCTCTACAGGTACAGTACGGTTTTTACAGGTATCATTTTTGTTTTTTCGGGTCCTGATCGTGGCGCTTTCCCCAGGGGGAGTGAGCTGATGTGTGTGTGTGTGTGTGTGTGTGTGGGGGGGGGGGGGGGGGGGGGTGTCAAAGGGGTTGGGTTTAGACCATGTTCCTTTGGACACGGGGGGACGCCGATCCTGTTAGAGTCGAACCAAACAGCCCAGAGCAGAGGGAGGGCAACGCAGGTGGAGAACACAGCACACACACAGACACACACACACACACACACACACACACACACACACACATACATACACACTATGCATGGACTGGGTCTGGTACTACATATGAAGTACATCTGAAGTACTTGTACAGATACTCAGAAGAGTGTAAATATTCAGAGTAGAGTTGATCAGAGTTGAACTGTTCAGTGACACTGCACAGGTTTAGAGTTAAATAACATCCAGTGTGTGTGTGTGTGTGTGTGTGTGTGTGTGTTTGTAGGTGTGTGTGTCATTGTGTGTGTGTGTCATTGTGTGTATATGCGAGTCTGTGTGTGTCATTGTGTGTCAGTGTGTCTGTGTGTGTGTGTGTGTCATTGTGTGTCAGTATGTGTCTATGTATATCATTGTGTGTGTGTGTTTGTGCGTGTGTGTTTGTGTGTGTGTGTGTTTGCACGTGTGCGTGTTTGTGTTTGTCATTGTGTGTCAGTGTGTGTCTATGTATGTCATTGTGTGTGTGTGTGTGTGTGTTTGTGTGTGTGTGTGTGTGTGTGTTTGCATGTGTGCGTGTTTGTGTTTGTCATTGTGTGTCAGTGTGTGTCTATGTATGTCATTGTGTGTGTGCGTGTGTGTTTGTGTGTGTGTGTGTGTGTGTGTGTTCGCACGTGTGCGTGTTTGTGTGTGTCATTGTGTGTCAGTGTGTCTGTGTGTGTGTGTGTGTGTCATTGTGTGTCAGTATGTGTCTATGTATGTCATTGTGTGTGTGTGTTTGTGCGTGTGTGTTTGTGTGTGTGTGTGTGTGTGTGTGTTTGCACGTGTGCGTGTTTGTGTTTGTCATTGTGTGTCAGTGTGTGTCTATGTATGTCATTGTGTGTGTGTGTGTGTTTGTGTGTGTGTGTGTGTGTGTTTGCACGTGTGCGTGTTTGTGTATGTCATTGTGTGTCAGTGTGTGTCTATGTATGTCATTGTGTGTGTGTGTGTGTGTGTGTGTGTGTGTGTGTGTGTTTGTGTGTGTGTGTGTGTGTTTCTTGTCCATGTGTGTTTGTGTTTCCTCTTGTATGCTGACTGTGGTTCTTATCAGTGGAGCTGGTGCAGACAGACTGTTGGCCTCAGGCTTCTATTTCACCCTATAGACCACACCGAGGAGGAGGAGGAGGAGGAGGAGGAGGAGGAGGAGGAGAGGGGGCGGGGCATAGGTGGATGATGGAGGAATCTACGTTATCCAAGTATTTTCATAGACTCATTTGTGCTGTAGTTCAATAATAATCTGCAGTAAAATGCACCTGGATTCTGTTTGATATTGTACATCATGGATGTGGGGAACTCCTCCTCTGTTCAGGGGTTTTATTTCCTCTTCCTCTTCCTCTTCCTTCTGATGCGACACATAAGTCTGTGATGGAACAGCTCCCCTACAGGCAGCAGGAGAAATTACACCCATTCACTTTCAATACAACACGTCCTTGAACTTATCAATAACATACATTATTTCAGTCAGTTTCAGATGGTGCCATTGTTAGAATCTGTTAGGTTTTTGTTTATAATTTAAAAAAAAAAAAACTGTTTAATAAATAGAAATATTTTAGTTGCTGTAAAAGTACTGCTTTTAAAATAAACCTGCAGTCTTTTCCTAACCGTAACCAAAGCAACAAACATTTACTTTATGTAATTTTCTGTGTTTATTTAGAAATGGTTTCATTAAGTGTGACGCCCTGTTTTGATCCATTTCTGTTCGCACTGTTAAAAGTACTTTAATATATTTTTAATACATCGTAACACTTTCAAAATAAAAGCATTTCAGGGGCTATAAACCATACTTTGCATAACAGGGCTTTTACTGCCTATAGTCTTGTCTTCCTGTAGAGTTTTTACGTTTCTATAAATGACACACACCTGCAGTGGCTGAAATTAGACGGTAATATTAAAGATGAACTGTTGAAAATAGTATTGTTATTTGTATTAAATATATTAAATTAATGAAGAAGAAGTGAATATTTAACTGGCAGCACATTATATCACATATACCTGAAGTTTATCACTAATATTTTATATGATTATTTATTTATTTCCAGTCTGTATTTAAGGATCAGACTTTATTTGTTCTTAATAATTATTATTCATTATTAGAGACCTGACTCATATTAACTCCTAGGTTTAATTTGATGAAATACTATAAACATAAAATCTTTGGACACTTATTTACCTTTGATGGTATTAAAAAAAGATTATTGTTACTGTCACAATATTTAAAAAACAACCCAAGTAAACACAGTAAATGTCCATCATATTAAACACTAGAGCAGGACTGTCAAACTCGTTTAGGTTCTAGTTCCACATTCAGTCCAATTTGATCTCAACTGGGCCGAACCAGTAAAATAATGACAACTCCAAGTTTTTGTTTTTGTTTTAGTAGAAAAAAACCCTATTAAACTATGAAACTATTTACATTTTACAAAAAAAAACATGTGAATTACATGAAAAAGCTGAAATTTCATTAGAAATATAAATGCAATTTTAACAATATTACTCAACTTATTATTTATCCATGTATATTTACATACAATGTTACACAAACATTTAATAACAGGCAGAATATTATTAAAATTGCGCATTTCAGGTTCATATTTATTTTTATTTATGTATTTATTTGTATTTTATTATTAAAGGACAGTTTGTAAATGTAAATATTTTCATCATTTAATGTTACTTTTTTGCACTAAAACAGAAACATTTGGAGTTATTATTCATAGAATATTATGCTATTATTCTATTGTTAAAATTGCACTTATTTTTCTTAAGAAAATTCTTTTTTTTTCAGGTTATTCACATCTTTTTTTGTTTGGATAGTTTATAAATGTAAATATTTTCATCACTTAATGTTATTTTTTGCACTAAAACAGAAATTTGGAGTTACTACTTATAGAATTTTATGCTGTTATTCTATTGTTAAAATTGCAATCATTTTTCTTAAGAAAATTAAATTTTTCAGGTTATTCAATCTATTTTTGTTTGGATACTTTGTAAGTGTAAATATTTTCATCATTTAATGTTATTTTGTGCACTAAAACAGAAAATTTTTGAGTTATTATGTATAGAATATTGTGCTATTATTCTATTATTAAAATTGCACTTATTTTTCTTAAAAAAAAAAAATCAGTTTTTCAGATTATTCACATCTGTTTTTGTTTGGATAGTTTGTAAATGTAAATGTTTTCATCATTTAATGTCATTTTTTTGCACTAAAACATAAAAATTTGGAGTTATTATTTATAGAATATTATATTATTCTTTTTTTTTTGTTAAAATTGCACTTGTTTTTCTTTCAAAAAAATGTTGTTTTTTTTCAGGTTATTTACATGTTTTTTGTGTGGATAGTTTGTAACTGTAAATATTTTCATCATTTAATGTTATTTTTTGCACTAAAACAGAAAAAATTGGGGTTGTTATTCATAGAATGTTATGGTATTATTCTATTATTGTTAAAATTGTACTTGTTTTTCTTAAAAAAAGTCTTTTTTTTTCAGGTTATTCACATCTTTTTTTGATTGGATAGTTTTTAAATGTAAATATTGTCATCATTTAATGTTATTTTTTTGCACTAAAACAAAGAAGCGTCTGTATTTGTCATTATTTACCGGTTATTCTATTTTTATTTGACTGGTTCTGATCCACTTTAGATCATATTGGTGTGAATGTGGAACCTGAACTAACATGAGTTTGACGGCCCTGATTGGTGGTGTGGTGGAGGGGCGGGGCCAATGTGTCGGTGGCATAGATCCTCATCCGGCCCAGGTTGGACTGAGCGCAGAGATGGAAGCATCGTGAACATGCACAGCAGCTCGTCTCCCTCTGAGTGATTTAAATATTGACCCGAGGTTATTACGAGCTTTTTAAATCAAATTACCAAGTGTTGGCCCTCTGCCTGATACCTGATAGAGCCAATCAGACGGCTCGTCCCGCTCCCCGAGCTCCGCCACACAGCACTTTACATAAATTAAGATTAAAGTTGGGAAGTTTGGGGAGTGAGTTTAACCACGCAGCGACACTCTATCAAGATAGTTTGTGTGCACGAGAGAAAAAAAAAAAAAAAAAAAACCCTGTCAGTGTTGGTGTTAATCCCTGGTTTAGGATCTGCAAAGCTGCATTTCCAGGTCATTTGAAAGTGATAAAACTCAGTGTTTGGAGCTGCAGGGCTTTTCTGTTACAGACTGAGACGAGTTCCACCTCAGCTCTGTGGGTGACTTCTGTAAAATAAATCAAAAGATGAAAGTTTGCACAATTTATGCAGGAAATGTTCCGATATTCAGCATCTGCAGTGCTGATACTCACCTGAAACGTCTCCACGAGCCACATCTCACCTCCAAATGTGCACGTTTGGGAAGTTTACAATCACGTAGAGCAGCTCGACCACGTGTTCAAAAATAAATACAAACTGGACAAATGTGCATTAACCTTCCAGTGTCCAGGTGAACGTATTATACACACTTTACACTTCATCTTATTACAGAACAGATTATTTTACACAGTGTGTTTTAGGTCAGAATTCAAAAGTTCAATCAATCAGTAAATATTTATTTGTATAACCTTTTACAACACTTACAATAACCAAAGTGCTTTCCAATAAAATCAAAAAATCAATAATAAAAACAATATAAGAACAAGAAGGAAAAAATACAGTAAAAACAAAAACAAGTAATGTGTCACAGCATTACTGAACGTTAAAAGACAGTTTAAATAAATACGTTTTAAAAAGTCGTTCATTTTTGTCTGATTGTTTAAATTCTGATCCATCCACTAAAACCATCCCATAATAAACAGTGTTAAATTCCTACACTAACACCCTTCTACCAAGTGAGTACAAAATACACACTGACACATTTAACATTAAACATTTGACCTAGAACCAAAAATAATAATAATATGAACCAGTGTTGGTGTGAATCACTGACATAAGACAGGAGAAACAAATAACAAAAATTATTTTTATATAGAATATTTTGGCTTTTGCATCAAAAATATGTTTTTTTTCCATTACAAACATAGCATTTAAAGGGTTAAAAATAAGACAGTTATTGAGTATTTTTGATTATGGCTGAAGTTGATGAAATATTAAATAAATGTTTTAAAGCTGAACTGTATGAAAAACCCGCTCTACTCCAGCTCTGTGCAGGTTCTAATTCTATGATGAGAAGGACGTTTACGGGCGGAAACAGAAGGTTTGATGTTTCAGGGGCAGCTTCAGCACACAATGACATAATAGACATGAGCAAAATAAGATGAGAAATCTATGTTTACATGTGGACGAAAATAAACTATATGGGCCAAAGTCTGTAGACATGTTGAATCTAGGTGTTTCTTCTCTACCAGTGGTCTGGGATCAAAAACAATAAGGACTAATGTTCAAGGTTCAAGGTTCACTTTTTGTCATTACATGTAGTATATACATGAAACAAAATCAATACTCAGGTCCAGCAATGTACATGGTAAAAATCCTATAAAATGAATCCTATATTAAAAATAATAACAAAAAAATCTGATAATAACAGTAATACCTAATAATAAATAATGGATAAATATGCATAAATACTACAGTGCAAGATTACAAATGAGCAGCATGTTAAAACAGGATAAAAACCGCAGTGCTTTCAGTAGCAGCATGATCAACAGTAGTGCATCAGTGTTCCATGGGGTTGACATCGATTGATAAGATAAGATAAGATAAGATAAGATAAGATAAGATAAGATAAGATAAGATAAGACTTTATTGATCCCACCATGGGGAATTTTAACACTTTACAGCAGCAACATACAACACACCAGAGCAAAAAAAAGGCAGGTGAAATAAAAACTCTTTAAAGTATAAAGTTTAAAGATATTCACATATTTATAAATTGACAGAACTGTCTGAACCTCCTGGAGTGACCCCGGTGTGGTTCTGTGGGCGTTCATCATGGATTAACCTACTGATAGATTTACTGTCAATTTACTAATCTGTTTTTTTTTTTAAATGGTGTGTCTCACATTGATGACACAGAGACGACTCTGACCAATCACAGGTCTGCAGTGTTTATGCCTCACATTTCAGTATCTCTTCACCTGTTTTGGAACCTCAGCCGAGCAAGTACTAAAAAAAAATAGTACCAGGTACCGATCCCGGGTACTTTTATGTAATGGAAACTGAAAAAGGCCGAGTTGAGTCAAGTCGGTACTACATAGTGGAAACACAGCATTTGTTTCCAAAATGCCTCAGAGACTTCATTTCATTTTTTTCACTTTTGACTTCATTTCCGTCAACGTTTTTTATCCATGACTCTGATTTTAAATGTTCTTCCTCTAAATTTATCAAATATTTTTACTGCTCTGACCATAAATTATAATTTCCTTCCTCATCTAACCATCCACTTTCATCACATCTGACTGAGGAGGAAAAATCTACCATGAAACTATAAGGAAATATATATACATATACACATATTAAAACACTTTTAAAACACAATTAGAAAAGTAATTTGTACAATATGTACTAGACAATATGTTATCAGTGTGATAATTACAGAAATAAGTGCAAAACTATTCAAAATCGTAAGGATAAAAGGTGCAGTTTATAACATTTCATTGTATTTCTAGTTGGGGTTTTTTTCGACGTCTGGCATTCAACACTTTTAATCCATAAATAAAGTCAGATTTCACTCAAATCCAGAGGTCATGTGACTCCTCCTCTTCCTGAAGTCTGTCAGCATTTCGTGTGAACAGAGGAAACTCATTTCTCGACTCTCTAGGCGTCGTCTCGTTACCGCGGATCCGCCGCCACTTTCCAACAACTTTCATCAAACTCGACTCCTCTAATAATCACGACGTCCGGATCCGTGTTTAACAAGGTAATATGACACCAACCATCTGTGGCTGCGGAAAAAAACGCTGAAAGAAGAAGAAGAAGAAGGGAAAAAAAACAGCCACTTTACATATTCACTTTTACCATCCGCGTAATTAAATATTTGAAAAATATCAGGAATGGAAAATTAAAACAGAAAAAGCCCAGCGCTCACCACTATCAATTTATTCCCTCTCTGAGTGCATTAGAAACGTCAGATTGCCGTCGGCAAAGACACAGAAAGAGCCGGTGTTTTTTTTCAACTCACTTTATAAATTACATTTTGGAGTGCTTTGGCATGCTAATACCTGCTGCCACGGAGAGCAGACAGCGTTAATTATTTCTTATTGGGATCGGCGGCGATTATTTGCATATTTCATTTAGCGGTTATAGATGTTGCAGGTGGGAGGGAGGAGAGAAAGACGGGTTCCACTTTGAGTCTCGGCAACTTTTAGGCGATAAAACCAGAAAGAAAGACGTTAAAACCGCAGATTCAGTGACCGAACGTACGTCGGTTCAGGCCGATCTCAGATCAGCCGCGATAATTAACGGCATTAACAGGGGGGGTATCATGCAGACGGCGACGCAAACGGGTCAGAAAACAGATTTAAACCCTCGAAAACATCAATTATAACGTCATTTATACTCAGAACAAGCAACTGTTTAAAAGCTTCTGAGGTAAAAGGACGCCTCCAAACCTGCGGAATGTGTTCCACATCAGTGAAAGTCAAGTGGAAAGTCAAACTAACGAGTCTCAGTCATTAGTGAAACAGTCTTAAAACACAATCAGACTGAATATTTAAGTCAGTCCACTCATTTATCTGAAATGAACCAACGTTTGCATGAGCTGACGTGAATAAACTGTGAATATTAAGTTGAATTTAATGAGACTTTATAATAAAACTGGTTTATTCTTATCTGAACTCTTTAAATAATGACTGTTATTCTATTAGAAGTGACTGAACACATGGAAAATGACAGATTAAACAATTATTAAACAGATTTTAGAAGCACTTAATCCTTTAGAGGGCGCTCATTGAAAAACTCTGAAATCCAAAGTTTCAGTCTTAGTGTGTTATTGGACGTCGTCGTCTACCTCCCCATTGGTTGCCGTGACAACAGTCTCCCTCCTCTTGCCATAAAACATCACTTGCTAAAAAGTAAAAACAACTGCTATAAGTTCATAAAATCACTCATATTTACAGCTTCACTGTATAGTTTTATAAAAACACACTTCTGGACTTCACTGAGGCATGAGGGAAATTACCAAAAATAGTCACTTGCCCGATAAAGGGTTAAATCAAAATCAACAGATTCTGTCATTAAATGTGAAAAACCAAACATCATCGGTGAACTCTGTGAGTAAATTGTATTTATAGATGCACATTTAAAGACATAAACACCGATAAAACTAAATATAATCAATAAATTCACAGATGAAACAGGTTTACAGACAGGTCTGTAGTCGGACTGTTACAACACAAACTTCCACATATTAGTACTTCAACTACCTGATTAAATAAAGCCGATAATGTTTTTATAGAACGACGGCCAGAGGGAACAGAGTTAAAACATAAAATAAGATGAAGTTCGTGTCAGATTTAGTAGAAGGTCAAACGGATAAAGCAGATTAACACTCAGATCCAAACAGTGACTCAGTTAATTCAACTAAAAACCTGCTGTTCATTCACATTAACACATATTCACCATTCTGTATTTAATGAAACTGAACATTAACCCTATAACGACCACCATTATAACAGGACTAGATTTATTTATGTTGTTTTTACAACAAGTATCAGAAAATGTAGTTTTTGTACATTCTTTTTCACCCTTTTTTACAGTAAAAACTTAACTTTAAATATCTGTCCATTAATTATCATTCTTATATGTTATAAATGCATAAAACAATGTGTTATAGTATTAAAAAAAACCTTGACTTTTTATCATATTTATTATGAAAAATGTCTGTAAATGTTGATAATGACTTTATGAGATTATAGAAATAAACTTTCCACTCTGTTCCATGTGTTCCTTTTTGAGGGATACTTGGAAGAAGTCCAGGGGGTATTTGGATTTTTTTTTTTTTTTTTAAATACATTAAATAAGTCATCATGTACTGAATATAAAATAAATAATGAAAATTAATGCTGAAATATAAAACACAATAAATACATTCATTTAATAGTTTTATTGTCTTTGGTAACATCTTGAAGAACATTTATATTTTATATGATTCAAAATGAGTTTGAGTAGGTAAGAAATCATTTTTTGTTGATGAAAGGTTCATTCATTAATTAATGACCAATTTATTTATTTTTCTTATCAATGATAGAAGGCACTTTTCAGTTTATATTTTGCACCAAATATTTACTTTTAAAAAATTGTTATTTTTATATATTACAGTTGAATATATGTTGTTTGTTTATAAAGTTTTGAAAATATAAACAGACATCTTTGGCACAGGAACACATTTTTTTCAATCAAAAATGTGAAGTGAGAGTTGGGGGTACTTGGCTAAAAAAGTATATTTCAGGGTGTACTCCACTGTAAAAAGTTTGACAACCCTGGTCTAGATCCTTGTGTGTCCATGTTCTTCTTGTTCTTTTTGGTTCTTTGGTGTCATTTGGATCCTGTTGATAGTCTGTGTTCACTTTGTGTCTAGTTGTAGACAGAGCCCCTCATTTCACTGACAAAAACATCCATCAGCTGATTCAAATACACACACTGCATCTGTGTATGAACTGGAGAGATCTGACTATAGATTTACATTTATATACAAATATACAGACATTTAGAGAATATTTACAGATACAATACAACTATCAATCAACTATACAAACCACCAAAATACAGAGAAAACCATGTAAAAAAACAGGACAAAAACATGTCAAAACACACTAGTAGAACACTCTAAAACAGCACTATCACTATTATATACAATTATTTACAAGAATTCACCACTAAAATGCTGATAAAAGTAATAAAAGTCTTCCATGTCTAAGTTCTTCCTGAAAAAGGAGCAGAAGAAATTGGAAAAAAAAAAGACACTTTCTGACACTTCAATTGTAAAAACAACATAAATAAATCCTGGCCTGTTCTAATGGGAGAACTTAAAGGGTTAATGTTGTACATGTTATAAACCATGAACGAGAAAAAAGAAGACATGAGGGAAAAAAGAAGAGGAAGGATGTGAGAACAGATGCAAAATAGACAGAAAAGAAGATGTGAAAAAACAAAGGAGAGTAGAAGATCTGGAGGGAGAAAGACAAAACAAAAGGAGGATAAAAAGGAGGGAGGAGTGGAGTCAGTAGGATGGAGGGATGAGTGAAGGAATGGAGTGAGTAGGATGGAGGGATGAGTAGAGGAGTGGAGTGTTTCGGATGTGTGTGTGTGCTCAGTGGTGTTCGGTGGTGCTGTGTACCTGGTAGGCACAGTAAATCAGTGCAGATCAGGTAATTGTGTGCTGTTCATCATGGGGCTGCAGACAGCTTTATGGGCAGCAGATTGGCTGTAAGGGCTGCTGATTACAATGAGACAGAGGGAGACGGAGCCCCGCCTCCAAATGAACACTGGATCTGTTAAAGCTGCACCCAAACCAGGGGCCAAATACCACAGACACACACCGACACACACTGACACACAATAACCCACAATGACCCACACTGACACATACCGACACACACAGACCCACACTGACTCACACCAGACACATACCGACACACACTGACGCACATCCACCGACACACACCAGTCACACACTGACCCACACCAACACACACCGACACACACCAGACACACACCAGACCACACTGGCCCACACTGATGCACACCCACACACACCAGACCCACACTGACACACACCGACACACACCCACATACACCGACACACAACGACACACACCAGACACACAACAACACACACCAGACCCACGCTGACCTGCACCGACACACACCAGACACACACTGACCCACACCGACACACACCGACACACAATAACCCACAATGACCCACACTGACACATACCGACACACACAGACCCACACTGACTCACACCAGACACATACCGACACACACTGACGCACATCCACCGACACACACCAGTCACACACTGACCCACACCAACACACACCGACACACACCAGACACACACCAGACCACACTGGCCCACACTGATGCACACCCACACACACCAGACCCACACTGACACACACCGACACACACCCACATACACCGACACACAACGACACACACCAGACACACAACAACACACACCAGACCCACGCTGACCTGCACCGACACACACCAGACACACACTGACCCACACCGACACACACCGACACACAATAACCCACAATGACCCACACTGACACATACCGACACACACAGACCCACACTGACTCACACCAGACACATACCGACACACACTGACGCACATCCACCGACACACACCAGTCACACACTGACCCACACCAACACACACCGACACACACCAGACACACACCAGACCACACTGGCCCACACTGATGCACACCCACACACACCAGACCCACACTGACACACACCGACACACACCCACATACACCGACACACAACGACACACACCAGACACACAACAACACACACCAGACCCACGCTGACCTGCACCGACACACACCAGACACACACTGACCCACACCGACACACACCGACACACAATAACCCACAATGACCCACACTGTCACATACCGACACACACAGACCCACACTGACTCACACCAGACACATACCGACACACACTGACGCACATCCACCGACACACACCAGTCACACACTGACCCACACCAACACACACCGACACACACCAGACACACACCAGACCACACTGGCCCACACTGATGCACACCCACACACACCAGACCCACACTGACACACACCAACACACACCCACATACACCGACACACAACGACACACACCAGACACACAACAACACACACCAGACCCACGCTGACCTGCACCGACACACACCAGACACACACTGACCCACACCGACACACACCAACACACACTGACCCACAATGACCCACAATGACCCACACTGACACATATGACACACACTGACACACACGACACACACCGACACACAATAACCCACACCGACACACACCAACACACACTGACACACACTGACCCACACCGACCCACACCGACACACAACGACACACACCAGACACACACAGACACTCAACAATACACAACGACACACACTGACCCACACCAGACACACACCATCGTTTCAGCTTTTATTAACCCATTAACATCAGGGCCGACACAGGAACAGGAGGAACAGGAGGGACAGGAGGGACAGAGGGAACAGGAGGAACAGGGGGAACAGGAGGGACAGGAGGAACAGGAGGAACAGGAGGAACAGGAGGGACAGGAGGAACAGGGGGAACAGGAGGAACAGGAGGGACAGGAGGAATAGGAGGGACAGGAGGAACAGGGGGAACAGGAGGAACAGAGGGAACAGGAGGAACAGGAGGGACAGGGGGAACAGGAGGAACAGGAGGAACAGGGGGAACAGGAGGAACAGGGGGAACAGGAGGGACAGGAGGAATAGGAGGGACAGGAGGAACAGGGGGAACAGGAGGAATAGGAGGGACAGGAGGAACAGGGGGAACAGGGGGAACAGGAGGAACAGGGGGAATAGGAGGAACAGGAGGAACAGGAGGGACAGGAGGAACAGGAGGAACAGGGGGAACAGGAGGAACAGGGGGAACAGGAGGGACAGGAGGAATAGGAGGGACAGGAGGAACAGGGGGAACAGGAGGAATAGGAGGGACAGGAGGAACAGGGGGAACAGGAGGAACAGGAGGAACAGGGGGAACAGGAGGAACAGGAGGGACAGGAGGAACAGGAGGGACAGGGGGAACAGGAGGAACAGGGGGAACAGGAGGGACAGGAGGAACAGGGGGAACAGGAGGAACAGGGGGAACAGGGGGAACAGGAGGGACAGGAGGAACAGGAGGAACAGGGGGAACAGGAGGGACAGGAGGAACAGGGGGAACAGGGGGAACAGGGGGGACAGGAGGAATAGGAGGAACAGGAGGAACAGGAGGGACAGGAGGAACAGGAGGAACAGGGGGAACAGGTGGAACAGGAGGAACAGGAGGGACAGGAGGAACAGAGGGAACAGGAGGGACAGGAGGAACAGGGGGAACAGGAGGAACAGGGGGAACAGGAGGAACAGGAGGAACAAGAGGGACAGGGGGAACAGGAGGGACAGGAGGAACAGGAGGGACAGGAGGAACAGGAGGGACAGGGGGAACAGGGGGAACAGGAGGAACAGGAGGGACAGGAGGAACAGGGGGAACAGGAGGGACAGGAGGAACAGGGGGAACAGGAGGAACAGGAGGGACAGGGGGAACAGGAGGGACAGGAGGAACAGGAGGGACAGGAGGAACAGGGGGAACAGGAGGAACAGGGGGAACAGGAGGAACAGGGGGAACAGGAGGAACAGGAGGAACAGGGGGAACAGGAGGAACAGGGGGAACAGGAGGGACAGGAGGAACAGGAGGGACAGGGGGAACAGGAGGGACAGGAGGAACAGGGGGAACAGGAGGAACAGGAGGAACAGGGGGAACAGGAGGAACAGGAGGAACAGGGGGAACAGGAGGGACAGGAGGAACAGGAGGGACAGGGGGAACAGGAGGAACAGGAGGAATAGGAGGAATAGGAGGAACAGGGGGAACAGGAGGAACAGGGGGAACAGGAGGAACAGGGGGAACAGGAGGGACAGGGGGAATAGGAGGAACAGGGGGAACAGGAGGAATAGGAGGGACAGGAGGAACAGGGGGAACAGGGGGAACAGGAGGAACAGGAGGAACAGGGGGAACAGGAGGAACAGGAGGAACAGGAGGGACAGGAGGAACAGGAGGGACAGGAGGAACAGGGGGAACAGGAGGGACAGGAGGAATAGGAGGGACAGGAGGAACAGGGGGAACAGGAGGAATAGGAGGGACAGGAGGAACAGGGGGAACAGGGGGAACAGGAGGAACAGGGGGAACAGGAGGAACAGGAGGGACAGGAGGAACAGGAGGGACAGGGGGAACAGGAGGAACAGGGGGAACAGGAGGGACAGGAGGAACAGGGGGAACAGGGGGAACAGGAGGAACAGGAGGAACAGGGGGAACAGGGGGAACAGGAGGGACAGGAGGAATAGGAGGAACAGGGGGAACAGGAGGAACAGGAGGAACAGGGGGAACAGGAGGAACAGGAGGGACAGGAGGAACAGAGGGAACAGGAGGGACAGGAGGAACAGGGGGAACAGGAGGAACAGGGGGAACAGGGGGAACAGGAGGAACAGGGGGAACAGGAGGAACAGGAGGGACAGGGGGAACAGGAGGGACAGGAGGAACAGGAGGGACAGGAGGAACAGGAGGGACAGGGGGGACAGGAGGGACAGGAGGAACAGGAGGGACAGGAGGAACAGGAGGGACAGGGGGAACAGGAGGGACAGGGGGAACAGGAGGGACAGGAGGAACAGGAGGGACAGGAGGAACAGGGGGAACAGGAGGAACAGGAGGGACAGGAGGAACAGGGGGAACAGGAGGAACAGGAGGGACAGGAGGAACAGGAGGGACAGGGGGAACAGGAGGGACAGGAGGAACAGGGGGAACAGGAGGAACAGGGGGAACAGGAGGAACAGGAGGAACAGGGGGAACAGGAGGGACAGGAGGAACAGGAGGGACAGGGGGAACAGGAGGAACAGGAGGAATAGGAGGAATAGGAGGAACAGGGGGAACAGGAGGGACAGGAGGAATAGGAGGAACAGGGGGAACAGGAGGAATAGGAGGGACAGGAGGAACAGGGGGAACAGGGGGAACAGGAGGAACAGGGGGAACAGGGGGAACAGGAGGAACAGGGGGAACAGGAGGAACAGGAGGGACAGGAGGAACAGGAGGGACAGGGGGAACAGGAGGAACAGGGGGAACAGGAGGGACAGGAGGAACAGGGGGAACAGGAGGAACAGGGGGAACAGGAGGAACAGGAGGAACAGGGGGAACAGGGGGAACAGGAGGGACAGGAGGAATAGGAGGAACAGGGGGAACAGGAGGGACAGGAGGGACAGGGGGAACAGGAGGAACAGGAGGAACAGAGGGAACAGGAGGGACAGGAGGAACAGGAGGAACAGGGGGAACAGGAGGAACAGGGGGAACAGGAGGGACAGGAGGGACAGGGGGAACAGGAGGAACAGGAGGGACAGGAGGCACAGGAGGAACAGGAGGAACAGGAGGGACAGGAGGAACAGGGGGAACAGGGGAAACAGGAGGGACAGGGGGAACAGGAGGAACAGGAGGGACAGGGGGAACAGGAGGGACAGGGGGAACAGGAGGGACAGGAGGAACAGGGGGAACAGGAGGAACAGGAGGGACAGGAGGGACAGGAGGGACAGGAGGAACAGGGGGAACAGGAGGAACAGGGGGAACAGGAGGAACAGGAGGAACAGGAGGGACATGGAGCAGTTTTACCTGACAGAACCAAAGACAAACACCAACATTTACAACATGTGTGTGTTTGTGTGTTTGTCAGTATATTTACTATCGATCACTGATAGAAGTCATGTATGGACTTTAATTTGGATTCATGACCTTTGACCTTGAGTGACCTTGAAGGGTCAAACTCAAGGTCATGCAAGGTCACCATCAGTCTCTTTTCTATTGACCGTCAAACTGCGTGAATATAACTTACACATAAAAATTTGTCTAACGGAAAAACGCTAATTTCGCCCAAACTCATTTTTCGATGAAAAGTTTTAACACTTGCAAGAGGTGGTTTTTCAGGCGTAGTTAAAATGGTAAATCGCACAAAACTGTAACAGAAAGACCTTTGAGTTCAACTAGAGTCACATGACCAAAACAAACAGATGCTGACGAATGTTAGAACAAGAGAAGAAGAGTTGAACCCAAACATGTGTGTGTATATGTGGACACACCAGGAAACCACATCAGTTTAGAATTTAGGAGGAGATAGAGGAGGAACCAGCATTCTAGACTCAAAACAACACAGATTTCTGTTCATGTTTATGGAAGGACTTCTACTGACATCTACCAGAAGAAAGAAACTAATCAGCACATTTGGGATTGAATGGACAAACCAACATTACACACTTGTGTTTGGAACACATTTATATAAACATGGGCAAAGTTTAGCTCAGATGGACGATAGAAAACAGACTAGTGTCATCTTCTTCTCCAAAACTACTGGTTGGATTCAGTTCCAGTTTTTTACATATCTATCTTGGTACAATGTCGACAAAGTTTGACTGCAATTTTGAGAAATTTAATTTTTTAATTTTTAATTTTCTGATAGCTAGGCACGTGGAAGTTTAAAAGTCAGGTAAAAATGTCCAAATCAGGAGATCAGACAGGCACGTCCACGTCCTCAGAGCTTGACTTATGCTGCCTTTAGGTGCTGTGGGAATTATGGTAAATACTAGTTACAAACTCTAAAATTGCACATGAACGCCCCCTAATGTAGTATTTTCCACTGGAGACAAAAATAAGTGTCATTTCACCAATATTATGTTACAGTTTATTAACACAGTTTACAGACACATTTATAACAGGCAGAACATGGTTAAAATTGCACTTATTTTTCTTTACAAATGTCAGGTTTCTCATATTTGTTCAGGTTTGTCACATTTTATTGCGACAGGATTTGTAAATGTAAATGTTCTTATAATTTAATTTGACTTTTTTCACATTAAACCCAGGACATTGTTCAGAGGTTCTTATGTTTTTACTTTACTTGATGTCACATTCAGTCGTACGTCGCCCCTGAACGCCCTTGACTGCTCATATTTTAAGTCTAATCTTTGCCCTTCTGAAACTCATCCCGTGTCCCAAACTGGACCACTTTTGGGCCACTTTTGGTCCGTGGTCCTTATGTTTGACCCCCCCCCCCCCCCCCCCCCCCCTCTCCGCACAGTGTTCCCGTTCGAACCTCATTATGTTCCATTCATCATATTGTGGAACAGGTAAACGTGTTCCTCACTGACATTTAAAACCATCAGACCGGGGTCCTGAAAGACGGCGGCGTGCTTGACCTTCCAGCGTGTTGCTCAGAGGCACTCGGGCAGGGCAGCAGAGACCGAACCCCCCACCCCTCAGACCCTCCACTCTGAATATTTCAGATCCTCTCCGCGCTCAAAATTACAGATGCCGCTGGTGGTTAATTACAATTTCATGACCTCCTCCAGTAAAACGAGTCCACTGGAAGGAGACGGGAGGGGGGTGGTTGGGGTTCAGCGAGGGGGGGTGGGGGGATGGGGGGGTCGGAGAGGACTCAAAATGGCGGCCGAGAAGCGTCCGTGGTGTTACTGTATGTGAAAGCAGAGGGTGTTTATTTAGTATTTATTCTGCACTTCATCATCTCCCCTCCGCTAATCCAGTGGCTCCTGAACGCACCACTGACCACGGCGTATCGCTAACCACAGTGTGTGTGTGTGTGTGTGTGTGTGTGTATGTGTGTGTGTGTGAGTGTGTGTGAGGACGATGCCTATCCCTCCATCTGAAACCTTGTTAAATATTCATTGACAATTATTCCGCTTTGACCGAGGAGTTAGATGATGCTACTGCAGAGAGAGAGAGAGAGAGAGAGAGAGAGAGAGGGAGAGAGAGAGAGAGAGAGGGAGAGGGAGAGGGAAAGAGTGTGGGGGGGGCTGAAACAGACAGATGAAGGCGCAGAATAATAGAAGATTGTCTTGGAAATATTATGATGAATCACTTGTTTGTAAAATCATTAAATGACCTGCAGACAAACCAAAAAACACACACTGACACAAAGACAAAACCCACGGGTTCATCTGTCGGCTCCAGGAGGACGATTAGGAGAACGGATGGAATATTAAAGATCAGACAGAACCCAGATGGACAGAACCCAAACACCTAGAACGAATCAAAACACCTAGAACGGTCCTGAAACAGAGAAGACGGACAGAACCCAAACACCTAGAACGGTCCTGAAACAAAGACGGACAGAACCCAAACATTTAGAACGGTCCAGAAACAGAGACGATGGACAGAACCCAAACACCTGGAACGAATCCAAACACCTAGAACAGTCCTGAAACGGAGAAGACGGACAGAACCCAAACACCTAGAACAGTCCTGAAACGGAGAAGACGGACAGAACCCAAACACCTAGAACGGTCCTGAAACAAAGACGGACAGAACCCAAAAATCTAGAACGGTCCTGAAACAGAGAAGACAGACAGAGGCCAAACACCTAAAAGGGGGTGTGAGGAATATTATCATGAACTGGAGCCATTAGCGGAGAATCGACAAACAACAGGAAATGACAAAGAAATGAAAGGACGAAATGGAATGAAGGGAGAAAAAGACACAAGATGAAACAATGACATATATATATATATATATATATATATATATATATATATATATATATATATATATAGATAGATAGATAGATAGATATAGATATATATAGATATATATAAACACTCTATTAAACACAATTAAAACTGCAATTTGTACAATATGTACTAGACAAATATTATCAACATAATAATTATATAAATATACATAAATAAGTGCCAAACTATTGTTCTGATTCACCTTCTGAGTCTTATTTCCAAAAGATCATTTTAGCCCAGTTGTATTATTTGTCAGATGATGTGGTTCTGAAAAGCCAAATTAAAAACAGGTACGTTTGTGTGAATATGTGTCAAACATGGAGGTTTGTTGTCGAACAGCGTCAGGATGAACCCAGGACTGAGATGAGTTAAAGGTGAGGACGTGGAACTGACGCTCCATCCACCCTCACTAAAATGTTTTATGGCCGCCGGCATCTGCCTCCACCCGCCACATCGGCCCCGAGGGTCCGCTTCCTACCGTCGATTGTTATGGTTACCACGATGACAACACCGCACGCCGCCGCTCCAGGGGGAATAAAAAACTGGAAAAACAGCCCAAATTAGCCATAAAGAGGCTCCTGAGCCTGGAACATTCGGAGGACTTTTATGGGCTCGTTAGTCGGGATGGAAACCAGTTGAACCAGTTGGATTGCTGGACTGGAACCAGCAGCTGGTCCGACGACACAGAAGGTGGAGTCCCTCAGGGCACGCTCCGAGGAACCATGGGGTTCATAGTATTAGGTTTATTCAGATCGGCCACAAAAACAGACTCATCATGAAGGAGAGACATGAATGTTTGAGTCAACATCTGAAGTAAAATACAAACGATCAGAAAAGAATTCATCCAGTTCCTTCTTCTTATAGAGGGGTGGATGTCAGGGCTCGATACAATCGACACAATAATGTTCTCCCTCCTTCCATCCAGGAGATGTTTGAAAGTAGGAAAAGTCAGTACAGCCTCAGAGGAACTAGCATTTTTAAAACAGCTGAGGCAAGAACAAATAACAAAGTAGATGTATTTCTGTTAGAGGAGTTAATCTGTTGAATGTCCTGGAAGATCAATTAAAACAGTCTAAAACAATTAAAACTTTTAAACAGATGCACAAATTAACTATTATTCAAAATATAGAGCTGAGGATGGACTAAAGAAAAGACTGGTTTAAAAGACTAGGATCAATATTGGTAGTTTTATAAGGACATGATTTACCTGAATTAAAGTAAATATGGATTCTCTTCTGTTAGATATTTAACAATGATTACATTGATTTTTTTTTTTTTTTCATATGGAAACGTTGTGTTAATTGTAAATAGGGTTCGGCAAAATAAGTCTGAACTTCAGCCTAAACCCTTTCAGTCACATTATATGTGGAACAATGGATATGTTGGTTTGGTTTGATGCTTAAAGTAATTAACGACCAAATAAAATTACTACTACTATATACAACCAGGGGCGCCGCTAACAACTGTGGGCCCCATGAAAGGTAAACATTGTGGACCCTTTCATACAATTCAGTCTCTTGTTGATCTGTCTGGGGGGGGGTTATGTGGGGGTGCGGTCCATGCATAACATCACTTACTGTAGCGTGAAAATGAAACTGAAATTTAACATTCTTTCAACATTCGACTCCCGGCTTCTGTTCATCTCTTATACAGCGGATGTTAACCCTTTCATGCATGAATTGTGAGAACCTTAGTCAAGATTTTTTTTCTTCAGTGTTTTTATTCCTCCTTAGGCATGAAAAAAACAATGCAATCAAGTTTTTTTTTCTATGGAGTTACAAAAATATCCATGCATTTAATTTTTGAAATAAAGAAACGTGTTTAAAACCCAATATCAGAAAGTGATATGAAAACAATGAAATAAAAACATTTTTAATGCTGCTAATCTGATGTCTTCTCACATTTTAACATATTCTAATGCTAGTAATTACTCACTTACTTAGGTCGGTTTGGTTGGTTGGTTAGTTTGGTTGGTTGGTTGGTTGGTGGGTTGGTTTGGTTTGGTTGGTTGGTTGGTTGGGTTGGTGAGTTGGTTTGGTTGGTTGGTTGGTGGGTTGATTTGGTAGGTTGGCTGGTTGGTTGGGTTGGTTGGTTGGTTGGTTGGGTTGGTGAGTTGGTTTGGTTGGTTGGTTGGTGGCTTGGTTTGGTAGGTTGGCTGGTTGGTTGGTTGGTTGGTTGGTAGGTTGGTTGGTCTGTCAGTCGGTCAGTCAGGTGGTTGGTTGGTTGGTTGGTCGATCAGGTGGTTGGTTGGTTGGTTGGTTGGTTGATTGGTTGGTCGGTCAGTTGGTCACCACGTTCATTGTTATATAGTCGTGCGATATACTCTTCCCACCTCTTCTTCATTGCTTGTTCATCAAACACCATCCGAACAGAAGAACAGATTACAGAATCCATCTGTCTGGACAGTAGGGCTGCACGATTTTGGCAAAAAAAAAAATCTAAAAACTTGATTTTCGATTTTGATTTCGATTTTTGGGTAAAACTACAAAAGACAACAGAAGTCAGCATGTCGTTTTCGTGAGCAGCCCACAATGCAAGGCACTGCTCTGACCTCAAATCTGTGATGGTATCACGTGATGAACCCCCAGAAGTTTATTTTTTCTTAATTAAATCTTTATTGAATGAAATAGAGTATACAAACAATGTATGCAACAATAACATAAGTTTGCCAGGGGGAATACACTATAATACAATGTCCAAATCAGAGCAAATACTTATGTTTTTTATAGCCTTTTTGTTTCCAGATTTATCTAACAGCTTTAAATAAAGTTCAACATCTTTCAAAAAATAAATAATATTTGTTTTTGTGTTACAGAACTTACATTTGTGAATGAAAAATTTAGCAAGTAAGAGGACTAAATTAATTATTTAAATTTTTTTTATATATATGTATGTGTGTGTGTGTGTGTGTGTGTGTGTGTGTGTGTGTGTGTGTGTGTGTGTTTGTTTTTTTTTTATTTATTTATTTTTTTTCCTGGGTATCTGGGCCCACAGAAGTGATACCAATGTAAGTCAGTGACAGGCATCAGTCGTGCGTGCGTGCGTGGACCAGGTTAATATAAGTGATCCACATGCGGTTCTGTTTAAACTGAGGGATCCGTGCGTGGAATAGACTGACCCAGGACACACTGGAGGGATTCTATCCTGGAGCTGGTGGTTGTGTGTGGGCACAGGGCTGTGTGGGCTCCTCTGCTGAGGCTGATGACCCCGAGACCCGGACCCGGATCAGAAGAAGACAGTACGGTACGGATCCGGGACAACGGAAGATGAGTGATCCGCATGCAGTTCTATTTCAGTTGCGGGATCTGTGCGTGAAGCCACGGCTTACAGTGCTATAAGTACTGCGGGCTCATGAACACATTTAAAGTCCGGCCATTGCACGGAGTTCTGTGACAGACCGCTGTCACTGTAATGCTTTCAGCACAGACCCAGAACCCAAATGCAGAACGCAGAGACGGATGTAAAAGTTTACAGGGTTTATTGAATACAATTAGTACGATAATGATAAAGAACAGGATCTTGAGGACAGCGGGCAAGGAAGTCCTCGTCTGAACCGTCCACCGGGTTTCGGACACGAACCCACGGTTCGGCACCGGGTTTACTGCCGGAACGCCGACTAGGGGAAAGCAGAGGGAGGTCAGGGACGGAAACAGGTCATGCACAGGAAGGCAATCAGACAGGCGACAGGACATAGGGAAAGGCAAAACTCACGTACCGAATAATCAGGCGAAGGCGTCAAAAAACCAGGAAGGCAGATAGAGGCTGACAACAACCGACAGGGAGCAGGCAAAAGACAGGTAAAACGGATGACAAAAAACAGGTCGAACACGGTAAGGCAAACGAACAAACAGGATCAGAACGCTGGTAAGTAATCTACAAGAGAGAACAAACTGGCGTCTGATCAGGGGAAAAGGCAGGGTATAAATACACAAAAGGGAGGGAAGACAACGAGACACAGGTGGAACAAATTAGGGCGGAGTCAGGAAATCAGGGTAAGGGTGAACACCAAACAGGAAGGGAAGTAAAGACAGCAGACAAGACACATGAGGAAAACTTAACAAAATAAAACAGGAAATGACAGACAAACATAGAAGACAGACAACCCCAGACTAACGTCCGGTAACCGGCTTCACAGTACCCCCCCCTCTAGGGACGGCACCAGACGGACCAGGGGCATCAGGATGACGTCTATGGAAGTCCCGAATCAGGTCTGGGTCCAAGATGAAGGAGGCCGGCACCCAGGATCGTTCCTCAGGTCCATACCCCTCCCAGTCCACGAGGTATTGAAAACCTCTCCCACGGCGACGAGCTGCCATAAGGCGACGGACAGAGTAGGCCGGGTCTCCATCGATGAGGCGGGGGGGGCGGCGGCGGTTGGGCGGGTGGAACCAAACGGCTCTCCTTGACCGGCTTCACTTGGCTCACATGAAAGGTAGGGTGAATTCTCATAGACCTTGGTAGTTTCAAACGAACAGAGACAGGATTAATCACTTTAGAAATAGGGAAAGGACCAACGAACCTGGGTGCCAGCTTGCGGCTCTCCACTCTCAGGGGGAGGTGCTTCGTGGATAACCACACCCGCTGGTCAGGATGGTAGACTGGAGCTGGAGTCCTATGGCGATCAGCAGCCGACTTGTACCGTGCAGAAGCCTTTAACAGGGCCTGCCTGGCCCGGAACCACGTCCTCTTACATCTCCGGATAAGCGCCAGCGCCGAAGGGACACTAACCTCCTTTTCCAAGGATGGGAACAGAGGTGGTTGATAGCCGTACACCACATGAAACGGGGACAGCCCAGACGAAGCACAGGGTAGAGAGTTGTGAGCATACTCCACCCACAACAGCTGACGACACCAAGAGGCGGGGTTCTGCGAAGCCAACACCCGAAGCCCCACCTCCAACACCTGGTTCAAACGCTCCGTCTGTCCATTAGTCTGTGGGTGGAAACCAGAGGAGAGACTGACAGAGGCCCCAATCAGGGAGCAGAAGGCACGCCAAAATCTAGCAGTAAACTGCGGACCTCTGTCCGAGACAATGTCTTTAGGAAAACCATGTAACCGACACACATGTTTCAACAGCGCCTCTGCAGTCTCTTTCGCAGAAGGCAACTTAGGCATAGGGATGAAGTGAACCATCTTAGAAAACCTATCCACCACAGTCAATACAGCAGTGTTACCGTCAGAAGAGGGAAGGCCAGTCACAAAATCCAGGGCAATATCCGACCAGGGCCTCCTAGGGGTCGGAAGCGGACGCAACAGTCCGGACGGAGATCTGCTTGACGCCTTACAGGAGGCGCAAACGGGACAGGCAGCCACATACTCCGTCACGTCCTTTTCCATTCCTCTCCACCAAAACCGCTGTTTAATGATGAACAGGGTCCTCCTCACCCCGGGGTGACAGGCCATCTTGGTGGTATGGGCCCAACTAATCACCTGGGAACGAAGGTTATGGGGAACAAACAGCCGGTCTGGCGGAACACCATCCGGGACAGCATAATTAACCAGTCCATTAGCAACAGCTCTTTCAATGTCCCACAGAAAAGCCCCCACAAAACATGAGCCTGGTAAAATGGTTTCAGGGACATCAACAGAGTTATCGGGGTGAAAAACCCTAGACAGAGCATCCGGTTTGCCATTCTTAGATCCGGGACGGTAGGACAGGGTGAAGTTGAAACGAGTAAAGAATAGGGCCCATCTAGCCTGACGGGAATTGAGACGTTTAGCTGACCTTAGGTATTCGAGGTTCTTGTGGTCGGTCCAAATCAGGAACGGAACCTCCGTCCCCTCCAACCAGTGTCGCCACTCCTCCAAGGCCACCTTGATGGCTAACAGTTCCCGATTGCCGATGTCATAGTTCCTCTCTGCCTGAGAGAGTCTTCTGGACAGAAAGGCGCATGGGTGGAGCTTATTGTCCTTCAGAGAACGCTGGGAGATTACCGCCCCCAGTCCCAGATCAGATGCATCGACCTCCACCACGAACTGCAGGGACGGGTCCGGCACAGACAGGATGGGAGCCGAGGAGAAGGCTCCTTTAAGGGCGTTAAAAGCCCTGTCCGCCTCCACGCTCCATCTAAACACAGACTTGGGAGAAGTGAGACTATGCAGGGGGGCAGCCACTCTGCTGAACCCCCGGATAAACTTTCTGTAGAAGTTAGCAAACCCTAAAAATCGCTGAACTTCCTTCCGAGACGAAGGCGTGGGCCAATCCTTGACAGCACTAACCTTCTCAGGGTCCATTTGAACCCTTCCCTCGGAGACGATGAAACCCAGGAACGAAACAGTCGAACGGTGAAACTCACACTTCTCCGCTTTGACAAACAGCTGATTCTCGAGGAGCCTCTGTAGGACCTGACGAACATGCTGCACATGAGACTCTTCGTCTGGAGAGAAAATTAGAATGTCGTCCAGATACACAAAAACAAAAACGTTCAACATGTCTCTGAGCACGTCATTCACCAGAGCTTGAAACACAGCAGGGGCATTAGTAAGGCCAAAAGGCATTACGAGATACTCGTAGTGGCCGCTAGGGGTGTTAAAGGCTGTCTTCCACTCATCCCCCTCTCTAATCCTCACCAAATGATAGGCATTACGGAGATCCAATTTAGTGAACATCTTAGCCCCATGTAGCAGTTCAAAAGCAGAAGACATTAGTGGTAAAGGATATCTGTTACGCACAGTGATGTCATTTAATCCTCGATAATCAATACATGGTCTGAGTGACTTATCTTTCTTGTCGACAAAAAAGAAACCAGCCCCCGCAGGGGACGAGGAGGGTCTAATAAGGCCGGCCGCCAGCGACTCGTCTATATACTTCCTCATAGCCGTAGTTTCAGGTCCCGATAGGGAATACAATCTCCCCTTAGGGGGAGAAGTGCCAGGGCGCAGTTCAATGGCACAGTCATACGGCCGATGTGGAGGAAGGGACGTGGCCTTAGATTTACTAAAAACCTCCTTAAGGTCATGGTAACAAGGAGGAACCTTCTCTAAGGCTGGAAACTCCTCTTCACTATTCTTAGGGAGGTAGACCGGTGCCACAGCAATCTGTGGAGTCTCAGATACAGTCACAACAGAATTCACACTTAAACAATGGGTCTCACATCCCTTACCCCAAGACTGGACCTCCCCCGTGATCCAGTCAATATGAGGGTCATGTAGTTGAAGCCAGGGAAACCCCAAAATGAGGGGCTGTGAATCAGACTTATACACATGAAAACTAAGATTCTCTGTGTGCCCATCCGGAAACTGTATGTTGACAGGTTGGGTGCGATGAGTCACACGACAGATAACATGGTCATCCAGGGCCCGGGCCTCCAACGGACGCTGTACTGGGACCAGTTCCAGGTTCAGTCTCTTGGCCAGGCTACTGTCCATTAAATTCGCGTCTGACCCGGAATCGATCAGAACGGGAAGCTGCAGAGACACAGAATCAGAACAGAGAAGAACCAGTGGAAACTGACGAGATGAAGAGGATAAACATACAGTCCTGCTTAACAGGGGCCCCTCACCTGACTTGCCCTCAGGCTTAGTAGGGCAGCTGGCGACTCTGTGGCCCTCCTTACCACAATATAAACAGAGACCCTCGGTAAGGCGTCGTCGTCGTTCTTCCGAGGATAAATGGGTACGCCCCAGCTGCATGGGTTCCTCCTTAGGCGGTCTACCAGTCTCTTTTACCGGGAAATGAAAAGTCTCTCGAGCGACCACAGTACCAGACGAAGCGGATGGGTGATTCTCAGATCCTTCTGCCCGCCAAACTGCCTCCTGGTCAGCGACCCGGATCGCCTCGGCGATGACGTCATCCAGAGAATGGAGCTGTTGACGGAGCGCCATCTCTCGGCCCACTACGCGGCATAAGCCGCCTAGGAAGGCAGCAATCAAGGCCTGATTGTTCCAGCCCGATTCTACCGCTAGGGACCGAAAATCACTAACATACTGCCTGATAGGCCTGTCTCCCTGTCTCAGCCTCAATAGCTCGTGACTGGCTAGTTGGTTTCTAACTGGGTGATCATAAACCCTTTTTAGCTCAGCCACCAAACCGGAAAAAGACTGAACGGCCGGGGAGCCTTGTTCAAATAGAGCATTAAAGTAGCTCAGGGGAGGGCCTTCCAACAGACTAGCAACGTAAGCAATCTTGACAGAGTCTTTAGAAAAACGAGTAGGTTGAGAGTCAAAAATGAGTTGAAGCTGAGTGAAAAAATTACGACAAGTGTCAGGGTTACCTGCGTACTTAGAGGGAGGAGGGATGTTAGGCTCATCCGTACCTCTCGTCGGGGAATTGGTAACCCTGGATTCGCCTGAGGCGGCCGCGGCCGCAGCCTGGGTACTGGTGAGCAGCGAGACCTGAGTAGTCAGCTGATTCATCTTATCCAGCAGGGTATGGAGGGCTTGATCATGTCCCCCTAGTCTCTGTCCCTGGGACTGTATTGCTTCCCGGACCTGATTAAGTTCTGCTGGGTTCATTTTCTGGCCAGTTTGTACTGTAATGCTTTCAGCACAGACCCAGAACCCAAATGCAGAACGCAGAGACGGATGTAAAAGTTTACAGGGTTTATTGAATACAATTAGTACGATAATGATAAAGAACAGGATCTTGAGGACAGCGGGCAAGGAAGTCCTCGTCTGAACCGTCCACCGGGTTTCGGACACGAACCCACGGTTCGGCACCGGGTTTACTGCCGGAACGCCGACTAGGGGAAAGCAGAGGGAGGTCAGGGACGGAAACAGGTCATGCACAGGAAGGCAATCAGACAGGCGACAGGACATAGGGAAAGGCAAAACTCACGTACCGAATAATCAGGCGAAGGCGTCAAAAAACCAGGAAGGCAGATAGAGGCTGACAACAACCGACAGGGAGCAGGCAAAAGACAGGTAAAACGGATGACAAAAACAGGTCGAACACGGTAAGGCAAACGAACAAACAGGATCAGAACGCTGGTAAGTAATCTACAAGAGAGAACAAACTGGCGTCTGATCAGGGGAAAAGGCAGGGTATAAATACACAAAAGGGAGGGAAGACAACGAGACACAGGTGGAACAAATTAGGGCGGAGTCAGGAAATCAGGGTAAGGGTGAACACCAAACAGGAAGGGAAGTAAAGACAGCAGACAAGATACATGAGGAAAACTTAACAAAATAAAACAGGAAATGACAGACAAACATAGAAGACAGACAACCCCAGACTAACGTCCGGTAACCGGCTTCACAGTCACTGATAGGAGGAGGAGCCTACGGGAGCCCGCAAGCGCACGGCCCGCAGGCACGAGAGAGATGAAATCGATTTTACGATTTCCCTTTTTTAAAAATCGTCCTAATTAAAAAATCCGATTTCGATTTAAAATCGATTAATCGTGCAGCCCTACTGGACAGTACTGGATCTTTATTTTTCCATTTAAGACATTTTTATGTAACTTAACACTATTCCCAAAAAGTCCAAATGTATTTCCTGAACAAAATAACCTTTTCTGTGACTCTGGACGTGATTCTATTTTTAGATTTTCTTTTATTCTGATCGTTGTTTCTTCTATTTTATCTCTCCTTTGGACTCTGAACCTTGTTTTCCAGTTCAGTTCTCTTTAAAACAGTCCATACTGATAATAACTGTAGTTTGAACTTGAATATTTGACAGTGGAAACATCTTCAGCGTCTGTTCAACCAAATTCACCAGCCTGTATTTTACACCTGTGTCCACTATGATCCAGCCTGTTTGAACCTTTATACAGTCGAGTCAAAGCGTTCCTGTTCTGTGGTTCTGCAACGTCTCAGAATAATGACTGGACTCCAACCACTCCATATGTCCTTCTTCTTTCCATTCACTATCCTCCTCCTCCTTTCCCTCCTTCCTCCTTCTTTCTCTCTGTATCCGTCTATGGATGTTGAGCTTTTCCGTTGCCGCGTCACCCGTTAGTTTTGATTTATGTTCCATCTTTAATATTGAAAATAACGGGAGTCGTGTCCTTGAAACCGAGTGAGAATCCCAGGCAGGAGGAGGAGAAGGAGGTGAAGGGAGGCACAATCAGGAGGAATAGGGGCTGAATTCAGAATAAATAAAAAAACCCGAGGCCAGGTGCTCGCTCTGCTCTCGCCGCCACATTCTGCTTCGCCTTCGGTTCCAGACGCTCGCCGTCAAATTACATCTAATAGTGGAGAATTACGCAGAATGGACCTTAATTACCTGTAATTTACCCCCCAAAATCTTAATTCCCCTCCGCCACCCGCCACGTAAATAAACGCCACATCTAATTTGCTTGTTTTGGAGACCACACCGTGCACATGATGGATACGCGACGCCTTCCAATGGGCTCAAGGTAATTTGATTGTGATGGAGCCTGGTGCATTTTTAATTATCTGAACTCATTCAGGCGTGTGGACGCTTTTTATTCTTGATTATTCTCAGGACGACTCACAAGTGTCACTTTGAAGAGTTCCGTCGTCAGATCAGTTCAAATACGACTGAAAATTGAGTTTTCAGAGAAGTCGAAAAAGGTTTTTTAACCACTGATGTAGAAGTGTTCGACAAGATGTGAAACGTCGCAGAAATCGTTAGAAAAATTATGATATCTGCATAAAAAGAATCAGCAGAATTAGGAGAGTAAAGTTGTGCGGATGTTACAATTTGGCCAAAAATACGACTTATGCTATGAGGCTAACAATATGTAACTCGTAGCTAACAGTAGGGGGCAGCATTTTAAGGCAAAATAACTGTTAATTGTCTGTCATATGCACCACTGAATTAACTGTTACTCAGACGTTTACAAGTAACTACAACCTTAAAAGACTTACAATAATGTTGTGGCAACTTCTAAATGAAATTTTCTCTAAATTTAACCATTCGTAAGTGACCATTTATTATACTATTATCCTCTGTCTTTTGTATTTTTCAGTATAAATCATGTATTTTTTATACTTAATTCACCGATTATGTAGAAGCTCAGAATAAATTTTAAGGTTATTTTATCAAAGAAAAGAAAAGTGACTGTTTTAACTGAATAAATATGTTAGAATACATCTTTGTAGAACAGAGTAATGATATTAAAGCCTAATAACGTTCAATTTAGAGATAGAGACGTAATTTTAACCATTAATGGAGTCAATTTCAGAACAAAAGCATACATTTTTAGTTGGAATTCTCACTGAAATGACAAAATGTAAAATAATCTTCCCTTTTGCTGTAGGAAAATGTAAAACCTGTGTGTGTTTTATGAGAACACGTAAATAACTCAAAGTTGAGTAAAACTATGTAAGTAGGTTAATTAACCCTTAATGTCCTACAACTACTTTTATGGCAACTTCTAAGTGTATTTTTTTCTACATTTAACTTTTACTAATCAATTTATCACAATTTATTACAATATTATCCTCTGTATTTCTTAATTTTTCAGTGTAAATCATGTTTTTTTCTTTATTTAATTCACTGATCATGTAGATGTTCATTAAAGCTCAGAGTAAATTCAAAGGTTATTTTATCAAAACAGAAAAACAGAAGAAAAAGTGACTGTTTCAACTGATATAATATGATAAAATAGGCAACAAAATATTAAAAAAAAAACAACCAAATAAACAAAAACAAATACAGTTATAAAAAAAGAACAACATAATGTTGTAGATGTTTGTTTTTTGTTCATTTAATGATATATTTGACTGAAAAAGTCCCTTTTTTCTAAAATAAACTAAAATGAAGGAAAGAACGAATGAAATAAGCAGCAAAATATACAAAAAAAAAAAACAGCCAAATGAATCAATGAAAGGAACAAAGTGAATAAAAAATTAACGAAATGAGTAACATGAACAAAATATGCCACAAACTGAACAACAACGAAAAAGAAAGAATAAAATAGGCAAAAAAATGAATAAAAACAAATAAAATGAATAAAAAACTGACAATAAGGTTGTAGACGTTTGTTTTTCTGTTCAGTTAATGATAGATTTTAATGGAAAAAGTCACTTTTCCTTCAATTTTTTTCTGTTATGATAGAATTACCTTTGAATTTAAATGAACATCTACACAATCAGTGAATTAAATATAGAAAATACCAGATTTACACTGAAAACATCAAATCCAGAGGATCATTTTTGAATAAATGGTCTGAGGGGCTTAAAACAGTGTCAGAGGAAACACCAGGGCTGGGTTATTTGTGGTGTTGTTGTTGTGAAGTTTTCATTCATATCTTGTTTGTTCTTGAGCGAATGTGAGTCGACAAAGCTCATCTTTTGTTGTCACGCTTCCCCCTCTGCTTTGTACACACAATCAGACCGACAGACACGCAAACGTGCACACACAGACACACACTGGACACACAACCACCGTTGTCTCCTGCCGTTTGTGTGTGTGTGTGTGTGTGTGTGTGTGTGTGTGTGTGTGTGTGTGTGTGTTTACGTCGTCACACAGAAAGAGTTTCTTGTGAAGTTGTTTTTTAAATCATATTTGATTTCATGGATAATTAGCTCGACCGTTAGCAGCCGCCAGACGCACGCTGCGACTACACACACACACACACACAGACTCACACACAGACTCACACACGTACACTCACACACGCACACACACGCACACACACACACACACACACACACACACACAGGAAACACACTAATGCATCAGGTGAATTCACAGTGGTAAAGGTAAAGATAGCAGCCCTGCCCACCTGTGTGTGTGTGTGTGTGTGTGTGTGTGTGTGTGCGTGCGTGCGTGCGTACGTGCGTGTGCGCCCGCGGGCTGCTTCCAATTTGCCGATAGAGCGAGCGTCGAAGGAACAGAGGAGTCGTCTTTGCTGGAGACTCACTGGCAGTCGGATTAAAAACTTAATTATGTTTTAAAATGATATTTTAATTAAATATGGAGGAACAGAAATGGATTGGCACCAAAATAATTAATCAAACATCAACAGAAAAAAAAAAAAAAAAAAAGCAGAGCGCTGTCTTTCTGCTTCGACCAGCACAAAATCCAGTGGGTGTGGAGTCAGTGAAGGTCTGGAAAACACAAGAACATTCACTTCAACACAACTCAGTCTAATATGAGTCCAATAAAAAGCACTTCTACTGACTTTGTCTTTTTTTCTTCTTTTTCTTCTTTTTCTTGTCACTTCCACTGAAACACTATTAAATCCTTCCCATAATGCATTTAGACCTTAACGTACAGATACAGTCACTTATGAGGCTTATTAACAGTTAATGACACTTGAACTCCGTCACCAGCGTTTGGTTCTGATCCTCATATTCACATGTTTTCATCTCCATCTTAAACTCATGGTCCTTCTTCCACATGTCCAGGCTTTTTCCTGCTGTGGACACAAATCAAACTGTTTCTGACGCTCCTCTGAACTTCACCTTATGCCTCCATAGATACAACATGGACGTTTTCTAACTTTATTATCAAACAGGGAAAGTGAGTTTTTGGCCCAATCCCAATTCTGAGGCCTCCAAACCAGACCCCCTCCTCCCCCAAACTGGACCCCCATCCTCGCCCAAACCAGACCCCCATCCTTCCCTAAACCAGACCCATATCCTCCCCTAGACCAGACCCCCATCCTCCTCCAAACCAGACCCTCATCCTCCTCCAAACCAGACCCATATCCTCCTCCAAACCAGACCCATATCCTCCTCCAAACCGGACCCCCATCCTTCCCTAAACCGGACCCCCATCCTTCCCTAAACCAGACCCATATCCTCCCCCAGACCAGACCCCCCACTTGTCAGCTGACTCTGGAGTCCAGACGAGTCCATTTTTCAGTCTCACAGTCTGAGTGGACCGTGGTCAGCTCTTCCATTGTCAGTGCAGCTGTGCAGAGCTGTGGCTGCAAGGTCACTGGTACTTCTGCAAGATCTAAACCAGTGAAAACAGCTGAATAATTCCAGTTTTAACCTGAATGTATTCGATTACTTCTGTAGAACATCACTTTAGAGCCTCTGTGTTTATTTTGTCTGTATTTCTGTCTCCTGGACGTATTCGGATACAGACCAAATGTAGAATATGTTGCAGTACCACTTAGGGTGTAAGAAAATATTGGTTCTGCAATATATCGCAATATTTCATTTCACAATACTGTATTGATATTAAAAAGTACTGTATTGATATTTTTAGGTATTTATTCAAATGCAGATATTGTGGAGGTTCAGTTTTGTTTTTTTGTTTTTTTTTCTTTTTCTTTTCTTACATTTTATTTATTTTATTCAACATTTTTTTTAATTAAATAATGTTCATTCCTTTGTTGAGATTGAACTAAAATAATGTTCTGATGTTAGTTCTGAACTAATAGAATATGAACATTTGAACAGGATCTTAAACTGTAATGTCTGTCAAACAGAATTTCAGTTTGAACACAGGAACATTTTGTGCTATAGCATTAGATCCTGTTGTGATCAAATAAAAATGTGTTTAGTATTTGTGCAGATTTATGGTGTTATTCAATTCTTCAAGGAAATAATCATTAAAAAAAAAAAAGAGAAACAAACAAAAAATTGCCTTTTTAACGGTATGGTTATATATCATGATATATTGTATCATGATCCTAGTGTTGTGATTTGTATCGTAACGCCAGATTCTTGCCGATACACAGCCCTAGTACCACTAGGAACCATGGGGGGCAGTGTTGAGATTTAAAGGAAATAAGTTTGAGAAATAATGAAAGTTTTGATGAGAAACGACTGACATATTTACAACAACGAACCCTTCAGTTTAAACATGAGTAAAACCTCCGCTGTCCATGATGTGTTTGTTTCTGTCCGATGGACGGACGGACGAATGGACAGACAGACAGCGGGCTGAAGGAGGATAGATGAGTGGAGAAGAGCAGAGGCAGATGATGGAGCCAATCAATATTTCTATCATTCTAATTAAAGCGTCTCAGTGGAATAAATCCATGTAATTATCAGTAAATGAAATACAAGGTCACTCCACCTGACGGAGGAAACAAGTGCATCCCTCCGACCGTGGACGGAATCTGATGAAGCCTGAGACGCACAAACACCAATGAGTGATTAAAACCACAGCCTCTAATCCTGACTTTAATCCTGAGATCAGCATAAAACCGGCTCTAAACCCTTAAACCACAATGGGATGGATTTAACTTTTACACCCAGTTGGTTTTTATTTTTATTATTATTATTATTATTATTATTATTATTAACTCACCGTCATGAGTCTTGGTCGTCTCTGAAACTACTGTTGTGTTTCATTTCTATTTTTTTCTTCCTTAAAATGATGTCTACAAAGTTTGGAAAATGTTGCATTTTTGACAAATTTTTACAATATTAAAAATGTGGTAGATGTGTGACTTCCTCCTCCTCTTCATCTTCCTCTTTCTCCTTTTCATCTTCCTCCTCCTCTACCTTCGTCTCCTCTTACTTCTCCTTGTCCTCCTCCTCCTCATCTTTCTCCTCTTACTTCTTCTCTTCCTCCTCCTCTTACTTCTTCTCCTCTTCCTCCTTTTCCTTCTCCTCCTCTTTCTCTTCCTCTTCCTCATCTTCCTCCTCCTCCTCTTCCTTCTCCTCCTCTTCCTCTTCTCCTCTTCCTCCTCAGTATGTTTTCAGTTTCATTCTAATCTAGTAAACTTTCGTTGTGACCTTGTCCGTCATCCTCCATCTTTCATCCAATCAGATCTGTTTCCAGCTGCACAGAGCCATGTTTTTAACCAATAAGCTGTGTCGTTGTGTCCGTATGTGTGTGTTTGCGTCTGTGTGTGTGTGTGTGAGTCTCTGTTTGTGTGTGTGTGTTTCTGTTTGTGTGCGACCAGGGAATGGAGAGATCTTTATTGATTTTTCAGGTGATTATCATTTTCTCTGCTCCCTCTTTGGGCTGGTTGACGTTTTTTTTTTTTTTTTTTTTTCTTAATAGTGTTTTAGGTCTGCACCACTAGAGCATGCTGGGAGATCAGCTAATTTAGAGACGTGTCAAGTGTGTGTGTATGTGTGTGTGCGCGCATTTGTGTGTCCGCGATGGTTTGCCGCTGCTGACTCCGTAAACACAAAAGACAACAATGCGATGTTCAAAGCTAAAAAAAACTGGGCCGTGTACGACTTCTGCCCATGTGCCCTTGAGCAGGTCAAGGAGTTTGGGTTTTAACCGACTGTCGGAACAAAACTCGGACAGAAGGAGTTAAATAATCATGATTTTAGGAAGGTGGAACATGGAAATCAAACGCAGACACAATATAGTGACAACAGAAGAAATGACGATTTATTCCATTTAAGCCAAAAACATCCACTGATCTAAAATATTTAAGAACGTTTGATCCAATAGTTCTATCATGACAGTGAAATAATTCAAGTAAAATGCAGTTTCCCTGCAGCGCATGTCTTATTAGAACGCATCCATATTGTCTCTGTTAAACAGGAAAACTCCAGTATCTTCTACAACATCAGTTCAACAGTAAAACTCCTGTAGTTTAACCAACGACAGCGGTTGTAGGCGGTTGTTCTTATGTGGAATTAATGATATATTTGGCTGAAAATGTCATGTTTTCTTTGTACAAAAGGTACAAAATAACGAATAACATGAAAAAAAGCAAAAATTTACTAAAATGTCATGTTTTTTTGTACAAATAATGAATAACACGGAAAAAAAGCAAAAAATTAACTAAATGTCATGTTTACTTTGTACAAAATTTACAAATAACGAATAACGTGGAAAAATAAGCAAAAATTTACTAAAATGTCATGTTTACTTTATACAAAATTTACAAAATAACAAGAAAAAAAAGCAAAAAATTAACTTAAATGTCATGTTTACTTTGTAAAAAATTTTAAAAAATAAAATAACGAATAACATGAAAAATAACAAAAAAAATAACTAAAATGTCATTTTTATTTTGTACAAAATAACAAATTACATGAAAATAAGCCAAAAAGAAATTAAAATGTCATGTTTATTTTGTACAGAATTTACAAAATAACAAATAACATGAACAACAAGAAAAGCACTCGGAGAGTGCAGACCTCTGCCAAGACAGATCTGCCCCCCCCGCCCCCCCCCCAATCACCACCAAAATTTAATCATTTCTTCCTCGTGCCAGTATCAACATTTCCTGAAAATTTAATGAAATCCATCCTTAACTTTTTGAGTTACCTTGCTAACAAACAAACAAACACACAAACACACAAAGCAAAGTGATCACAATACCTCCTGGCAGAGGTAATAAGCAAAAATTAACTAAAATGTCATGTTTACTTTGTACAAAATTTACAAAATAACAAATAACATGAAAAATAAACAAAAAAACCCTAAAATGTCATGTTTACTTTGTACAATGTACAATGTACAATTTACAAAATAACCAATAACATGAAAAAATAAGCAAAAAATTAACTAAAATGTCACGTTTTCTTCAAATTTACAAAATAACGAATAACATGAAAAATAAGCCAAAAATTAACTAAAATGTCCTGACCTTTTGTACTTTGTACAAAATTTACAAAATAACGAATAACATGAAAAATAAACAGAACAATAACTAAAATGTCATGATTAATTTGTACAAAATAATAAATAACATGAAAAATAAGCAAAAAATTAACTAAAAGATCATATTTACTTTGTACAAAATTTACAAAATAATGAATAACATGAAAAATCAGCAAAAAATTAACTAAATGAAAAAACATCTGTTGTAAGAGCAAAACTTGTCATTGAAAAACCAGAGTTTTGTTGAAATTGTCGTTTTTTTCCATTAGGTTAAAAGTTTGAGGGTCAATGGAAAAGTTAGACTTCAGTCGATCTTGTTCTCATTTCATGTTGTTTTGTGGAAATGAAACTGGAGTCCAGACATTTCCTGAAGGAATCAATGCCGCAGGCGTCTGTTTTTAGCTCCGCCCACATGGATCCTCGGTGTCGGACTCTAAATTCACCCGTGACGACGTCAGGCGAGCGTCGTGTTTCCCGTCGTGTGTGAGTCAGTTTTACAGTGAGATGAAGACGTCGGTGGGGCGCTGGGGGCAGGTGTTCCAGCAGCTCCATTAATACAGCTAATTACATTAGCCACTCTGCTAATTAACATGCAAACTAATTAAGAAATAATTAACAGACATAAAAATCTGATATTAATGACAAGGAGAGGGAGATGAGGCGGAGGCGGAGTCTCAGACTGACAGACGATCTGGAGGTCGTACAGGGAATTATGGGAGGAGGTGAAAATGTGCGTGGAGACCCAGAAGGGGGACGCATGTGGACCAAGAGGGGAAGTACATGGACCAAGAGGGGGACTCGCGTGGACGAAGGGGGACGCGCATGGACGAGGAGGGGACGCACTTTGATGAAGAGGGGACGAATTTGGACGAAGGGTGGGCACACATGGATGAAGAGGGGACACAATTGACTAAAGGGGAACACACATGGACAAAGGGGGGACGCACTTGGACGATGGGGGGGAGACGTCTATATTTGAACAGGTTCTGTCCTTTTCTTATCTCTTTAGAACTCACTAAACTTCCAGAACAGACTCGTGTGTGACTAAATATTCAAATGTACGTTCAGTTTTAGTGTCATTTAACGTGCACTAGTTTAAAGTCAGTCAGTAACTTCATATGAAACGTACAGTGAACAAGAAAAGCACTCGGAGAGCACAGACCTCCGCCACGGCAGATGAGTGGGCCCCCATGGCCCCCCCGACCCCCCCGATCACTGCCAAAATGTAATCATTTCTTCCTTGTGCCAGTATCAACATTTCCTGAAAATTTCATGGAAATCCGTCCATAACTTTTTGAGTTGCTAACAAACAAACAAACAAACAAACAAACACACAAACAAACATGCACACACGCAAACGCACAAAGCAAAGCGATCACAACACCTCCTGGTGGAGGTAATAAACTGAAGTAAAACAGTAACAAAGTGGACGTTAAAGGAAAACTCACAGCTGCTGTTTTTAACCCGTCCACATAAAGAACTGATTTTACTGTGAGGTTTTGGAAGTACACATATTTAATCCCTTTATCAAACTGATAAACATTTTTTAATCATCATTTTATTTTATAGTCAGTGTTTGACTTTATCACATAAATAATTCTCTTCTTTGTCTTTTTTATGCTTGTTTTACATCATTTCCATCCTTTGTTCATTTTTCATTAGCTCACCGGCTGACAGGCTGTAAGCTGTTGTCATCATGTGGCGGTGTCGTTGTCGTCTGTTACAAAACTTTCAATCGTCTTCTTCTCCGAAACTGCAATTCCGATTGACTTCAAACTTGGTATACAGCTTCTGTATGATGATGTCAACGAAAGTTGGAGAAATTATTTTGATCTGGATCTGATTCTGGATTTGGTGCGACTTTGAATAATTTCCCCATTATAACAGATAGGAAGTGGATTGATCCAGTAAATCAGTATCAATGATATCAAGTTGGAATTTGAATTTTTTCCAGATCTGATTGGAATATGACCAAAACATGGGCTATTCTGTAATATGATAAATACACAGAACTGGGTGATAATAAATGGCATCTGGATACATTTCCCAAAGTTTTTCATTTGGCCGGTAAGCTGCAGGGCCACTGGTCCTGTTTTTGTAAAAGTATTTCATGGCTTAGATCTGATTCTTTGCTGCATAAAGCTTCAGTTTTTCTTGAGACTCTATCTGATGAAAAGTACAAAGTATTATGAACAATATCTTTACATATATAGAGGAAAAAAAAAACCTTATTGTGTTTGTGTTTTTTCTTTTTCTTCCATCTCTTGTTGGAATTTTTGACTTTTTCTTCTTTTAAATTAAACTTTCAAGTTCATGAGCACGATGTCATTGGATGTTATTGGATGTCAGGAGGAGGGGGGCGGGGCTTAAGATAATCTTAGGCAAAAACATCTTGAAAACACAACAGCCTGTGGAAAACACACACACAACACACATTTAAATGTGTTCCTTGGTTCCCAAAACTCCAGATGGTTCTTTTATTTTTGTGGCGGGTTTTAGAACTCGTATTTATATATTACATACTCGTATTTATAGATTATTTCTATAGTTTTACTGTGTGTGTGTGTGTGTGTGTGTGTGTGTCAGTGTGTGTACAGTATGTGTGTGTCTGTTTGTGTGTGTGAGTTTTTTGTGTCAGTGTGTGTGTCTCTTTGTGTGTCTGTGTGTGTGTGTCTTTCTGTGTCAGTGTGTATGTGTGTGTCTCTGTGCATGTGTGTGTGCGTTTATGTGTGTCAGTGTGTGTTTGTGTGCATTTGTGTGTTTGTGTGTGCATTTGTGTGTGTTTGTGTGTGTGTGTTTGTGTGTCTTTGTGTGTGTGTCTTTTTGTGTGTGTGTGTGTGTATGTGTGTGTGTGTGTCTGTGTGTGTGTTCATTGGTTTTCTTGTATCACTGGCAATTATTTATTTCACCCTCGAAGATGAAAGAGCGGAGTTCATTCAACTGCTTCACACAAATCAACCTGTATTACAGTATCGACATGCACAGGTGTGTGTGTGTGTGTGTGCATGCGTGTGTATGTGTGTGCGTGTGTGTGTGTGTGTGTGTGTGTGTGTGTGCACTGGCAGCTGGATGCAGTCGTCTCATATCCATTATCGATCGTGTATTATTACCCACTGCTCCACTCTATCAAGACAAAAACACCCTGTTATTGGAATATCTCACCTCCAGTATTGACCCACATCATACACAGACACACACAGACACACACAGACACACACACAGACACACACAGACACACACAGACACACACACAGACACACACAGACACACAAACGTTGCAAGAAATTAACATCAAATGTGTCGACGCTTGGTTGATGTTTCACTTATTAAACCTTTTCTGGGCTTGAACTTTGTGTTAAAGTGAATCTAATGTCAAGGAACAAAGCTGTTCACGGTTTGAGCTCATGTTTAAGACGCTCCGACGACGATAAACCCATGTGACTCACAGGTTTAGAAACAGGAAGAACCGATCCGAGACGTATACAGCTGGGATTCAACTATAGATGTATGTGACTATTAGGACTGTGTATTGGCAAGAATGTGGCAATACAATACAAATCACAATACTAGGACCACAGTACCATATATCGTGATATATCACAATACTGTTAAGGGATGTTAAGAGATTATTTCCTGGAAAAATTGAATTATACCAGAAATATGCACAAATACTGAACATATTTTTATTTGTTCAGAACATGATTTAATACTATATCACAAAACTTTCCTCTGTAAAAACTAACATTTTTTTTTCCAGATAAATAAAAATAAAATTACAAGCACAAAACACACACACACAAAAAATAAAATTATGTTTTACAGATATTAGTTTCAGATCCTGCTCAAATGTTCATATTCTAGTAGTTGTGAATAGAATGTATTGTGTTCAGTCCCTGAATCATCCAACATCAGACAGTATTTTAATGCAAGGAACTACCATCTGCCTCTCAGGCAGTAGAAAGTGCTTTTAGGATGATTGAAATAACCATTATTTAACAAAACAGTGTTATCAGTTTAAAAAATATATATACAAGCATGACCTGCAGTATCACAATATACTTTTCTATCATACAAACAACAGAGTAAAACATCCATTTGAATATAGAAATAAAAGAGCAAATAAAAAATAAAAAAAAAAAACAAAAACATGAACCTCTGCCATATCTGCATTTAAATAAATACTAAAAATATCAATACAGTACTTTTTAATGAAATGAAATATTGTGATATATTGCGGAAGCGATATTTTCTTACATCCCTAATAAACTACTAATATATGTGTATCTGAACCACAATGAGAAGATCTGAGTTTGTCTGAAGATGGAAGAAAAAAAGTAGAAAAATGACAAATTACCAAGAGAACAGCTTCTACGTATATACGTTGATTCATGTTTTTTACAGTGAAGCTTCTTTAACGTCCTGTTTCCATGGCTGAGCATTGGCTGAGGGGGAGGGGCTGAATGTGGGCCGGGGGCTTAGAGCAGCAGCGTGCAGTCAGTCAGAAAGAGATGGAAGTTTTAGTGGGGAATTCTTTTAATAATTGCATATAATAAATGTAATAATGCATGTGTAACTATATATACTATAATTTCTCCCAAACTTTATTTACATAATGCCGAATACAAAATAGATAACAAGCGGTCAACAACAGTAATAAACATAACATGAAATGCATAACGCTTGAAGGCAAGGCAGGAAAGAAATAAATAATATAAATACATAAATACGTAAGTAAATTAAGTAAATAAATAAAAACAAAGTGAAGAAATAAACAAGAAAAAAGGAGGTAATCTAAGTTTAAAAAAGAAAAAAATACAATATAAATTTGTTACATAAGGCTTTAGTTTTCACAGCTTTAGAGTTAGTGCAAAAGTTAAGAGTGTCCAAGTAGGATTTTAAGTTGGATTTAAACGACCACATAGTTGGGTTTTCTGATCGGCAAATTTGCTAGCATGTGTCTGAAATTTTGCTAATAATGAAAGTAGATTAACAACAAACAATTTCTTAAGAGGCCAGATTATTCATAAAGTAACCAAATAAAATATATTCAATTTTGAAGTTTCGAGTAATATCCAGTTTTCTGTTAAAAAAAAAAAAAAAAAAACTGATATCACACCAAAAATTTGACTGAATGCACAAAAAAGATGAGCTAATGTTTCATCAGCATTATGACAAAATGAACAAAAGGGGTCACAAATATATATCCAAATCTACATGCAGAGAGCTAGCCAAAGCATCATATTTAACCCTTTTAAGACGTTGTGTCACCCAAGGACACATTTTACATTTTACAACTTTTGAAATGACTGGAACTCCTGAACGCTACAGAACAGGATCCAGCCGTCATCTTTCATCTCAGAGCGCGTTCTTTCTGTCGGTCTAGAACAGATTAGGGTAGAGGTCTGCATTGGCTGAGGGGGAGGGGTGGAAGTGGGCGGGGCTTAGAGCAGCAGAGTGCAGTCCAGTGAGAGAGACATGGGAGATTTTTATGACTTTTAGCAGCGTTTATTGTGGTTTTACTGGTGAATTCTGTAAATAATTGTATATAATAGAGGTAGTGCTGTTTTGGTGTGTTCTACTAATGGGGATTGACAAGTTTTTGCTAAGTTTTGCAGTTTTTTCACTATTTTTCTCTATTTTTTTAGATTGATAGTTGTATTTTATCTATCTATCTATCTATCTATCTATCTATCTATCTATCTATATATATATATATATATATATATATATATATATATATAATATATATATATATATATATCTATATATATATATGTATGCAAACAGGATGAAAATGACCAGAAAAAAAAGTAAAAATAAGAAGAACATGGACTCATAATGATCTAGGCAACTCAAATGAATGAACACATGAAAAACAGTTTGAAAGTTTTTTTCTGTAATTCATAACATTTATTATGCAACATTTACAGTTGTTTTTCATGATAAATATGATAAAATTGAAGTCTTGTTTTTGTTTTTTGTTTTTTTTACTATAGCACACTGTTTTAAAGCATTTATTCCATATAATATAAATAATGAATTGACGATATTGAAAGTTAAGTAAAAAAAAAGTGTAAAAGAATTGGCAAAAATTTATTGACAATTAACAATTTATTGACACTTTGATTCCAAAACATCGTAAATAAACCCAGGTCTGTTCTAATGGCTCCTTAAAGGGTTAAACAACAACACATGTTGTAATTATTTCATTTATCCTTTTGTTCGCCTACTTTTTCTGAACATTTTTCCCATGAACCTCTGGTAGAAGCTGCTGTTTTTGTGCCTGTTGTGGCGGCTGATGTAGAATCACTGCAGACACGGTTTTTTGTTTTGTTCAGTTTCTGTGACTTTGCTGAAATGCGGAACGGTTGCTGCGGTTACCATTCGAACCCGCCGCCGACGTCGGCATCGTGGGAAGGTCGCCTCCTCTGAGATAATACCTGAAGTGTTCTCAGAGTCGGCGTTCAGATGTTTGTCAGATTAAAGCGTCGATGCTGAGGCTTCGCCCCACTGCTAAAAGACTGCAGCTGTTTGTCACCGCTGCTTCACAGGTGCGCCACACAAAACCTCTGCAGATCGCATGGTTTCCACCTGGAGCTGCTGTAAACACTGATCCTCTGTGATTGATCCGCGGACTGATGCGTGTGTGTTTATTAACAGACGTGTGTTTCTTAACGAATGGCAGCAGACGGTGTGTTTTCGGATCCCGCGGCGTGTTGTATGCTGCCTCCCGCTCGCCACTCACCGCTAACACACTGTTTGATTGGCAGTTATAGCCCCGGGAAAACCCCAGGAGACACACACATACACTCACACACACATACACACACCATATATACACACACATACTGTACACACTTCTATACAGTTACACATCAGGACGCGGGGTACATGCTCACATGCAGGGAGTCCAGACACATTTTCACAGCAGCACATGTTCACAGACAACACACACACACACACACACACACACACACACCACACACACGTATCTGTGACACTTGAAAAGAACATGTACACACATACACACTCCTCCGGGAATGAGATGAGCTCCTGAAGGTTCCCATGGATTGTGGGGTAAATTGGCCCCGCCATGTAAACAAAAAGCTGAAAATGACTTGATTGTGTACGAGCACAAACATTCAGATACAACAGTAAAACTCAACCACATGAATGACAAAACTGAAAGTGGAAACTTCACTCAATGAAGCTGAAGAAGCTGAAAGAAGAAATAATGTTCGAGTGAAAATATAAAGCTGAAGGAGGAGCCGAAGTAACATAAAAGTGAAAGAAAATGAAAAAGGAAGAAGAGCAGAAGAGGGACAGTTTGAAGGTTTGTGGTAACTAGGGCTGTTAGAAAATATCGGTTTCTGCAATATATTGTGGTATTTCATTTCACAATACTGTATCCATATGAAAAAGTACTGTATTGATATTTTTAGGTATTTATTCAATGCAGATATTGTGGAGGTTCATTTTAGTGTTTCTTTTTTGGTTATATCTTATTTATTATTATTTAACACTTTTATTAAATAATGTTCGTTCCTTTGTTGGGATTGAACTAAAATAATGTTCTGATGTTCTGAACTAATAGAATGTGAACATTTGAACAGGATCTGAAACTGTAATGTCTGTAAACAGAATTTCAGTTTGAACATAGGAACATTTTGTGAATGTAGAATTAGATCCTGTTCTGATCACATAAAAATGTGTTTAGTATTTGTGCAGATTTCTGGTGTAATCAATTATTCAAGGAAATAATCATTTTGTAAAAAAGAACCAAACAAAAAACAGCCTTTTTAACCAGTATCGTGATAGATCATATCATGATCCTAGTATTGTGATTTGTATCATATCACCAGATTCTTGCTGACACACAGCCCTAGCTGCTGGAAACTCTACTGAACTGTGGTTGAATTTAGAGCAGAAACAGTTTAAACTAAGGCAGACTGAGGTAGTAAATATGGGCGTGTCTATTTCCACACAGCCAATCAGATGTGATCATGTGACACCTATGTGTCTATTATTAGTCTCAGGTGTTCTAAAAAGTTAGTTTCGTACCCATAGTTTTATTTGACATTACAGACATCCCATTTTATTTGAATTTACAGTGATTTAACATTATTTAATCATTAAATATAAATAAAACTGAATTCAATGAAATTGGATCAGATGCATCAGTTGAACTGAGACTTTTACACAGTTCTGTTTAATTATATCCAATAATGGCTAGAGCGGATGGACTTTAATCTAAACCTCAGATTTTTAAACTCATATGTTAAACATATTAACCTCTGGTGTCCAGGTGAGCTTATTAGTACACACTTTACACTTCATGTTTTTAAAGTCAGATTATTTTCATATTTGTTTTGTATCCGAATTCAAAACTTATTCATTTGTCTGATTTTTAAAATTCTGATCCATCCACTAAAATCATCCCATTGTAAACAGTGTTAATTCCTACACATACATTATGTAGTATTTGGTATTTTTTGTCTTATTTATGAAATACAAACAAATGTAAATAGTTAAAAACAAACTGTAAAACAAAAAGTTTTTTTGTTTTGCATCAAAATATGGTATATGGAAAGAGTAAAAAAAAAACCCTATGTAGTATATTGGAAAAAAAGGTTTTGTGGGTTTTTTCCATCAATAATATGGTTTGTCTACCTTACAAACATAGCGTTCAAAGGATTAAATTATGACAGTTATTGAAAATGTGTTTATGGCTCAAGTTGAGAATATAAAAAAAAAAAAAAAGCTAAATAAAAATTAAATTAAATTAGAAAACAAACTATGAAAAACATTTTTGACAGTAGAACAGTACCGTGCATGTTATGGTCTGTAGGTGATTAAAGGACGTCTATGTTTGGACACCAGAGGGTTAAAACACATGTCCTGTTCATGTTCTCCAGTTTAAACGTGTGTTGGCTTCAGCTACCACGGACAGCACCTCTGACCTGCACATTCACTAAAACGGACAAAAACGAGTGAATTTGGATCTGAAACAGTCCGATTATTGGACGGGAGTCACATGACTGAAGACGGTGACCTCAGCCTGACTCTAACCTCAACCTAAACCCACCCTGAGCCTTCAAACACATGTTCAGATTCCTCCAACGCCTCCAGAAACACACCAGCACACGAGTCGAACTGAGCAGCTCCGTTTGTCCACGGAGTGGAGTTTGGACTGGGACAGATGGAGCCACGAAGTCGAGTTCTGAACAGAAATAATTTGTGACAGAAATCCTTGAAGATCCTCAGTCTGGGAAGTCGACCAGTCATCACGGGAATGTGTGTGTGTCCTTAAGGCGTCCAAGGGAAATGACTCCAGCGTGTGTGTGTGTGTGTGTGTGTGTGTGTGTGCGTGTGTGTGGTGTTCCATTAAGGCTCCCTCTCAGCTGTTAGCCACCAAAACGCCAATTACAACCCTCAGATGTGTTTCCTGTTTGCTTCTGAACTTCAACAGACTCATGTGAGCTGATTTCAGCGTCACTCACTCATTTACTGACTTTATGACTGAAGTCGACGCTCACACAACAAACAGCAGTTAGAGCGCCTCCATGTGGTCCTATGTTACATGTGCATTGTCCGCCCATAGACATCCTTTAACCTCTACAGCCCATACTATGCACAGTTTCGTACTAGTGTTGCAATGTTTTATCCAGTTTGTTTTGAATGTTTTTATCTTTTTTTATTTAATTTTTTTTTTATTTTTTTATTTTTTTTCATCCACTTGAACCATAAACAGAAATACCCAAATACTCAACAACTGCCCTTCTTTAACCCTTTAAATGATATGTTTGTAATGGAAACACAATTTTTCCCCAAATATACATAAAAATTTGATTTTTTTTTCATCCTGTCATATTAATAATTATCAATATTAGTTGATTAACCCCAACATTGGTTCATATACATTATAAATTTTTATTCCAGGTCAAATGTTAAATGCTGAAATTCTTTTTTTTTTTTTTTTTTTGTTAAACACTTTTTTTTTTTTTTTTATAGTTTGTTTTTAACTATTTTATATTTTTTTGTATTTCATCAACTTGAGCCATAAAACAAATACTCACAACTGTCATATTTCAGCCCTTTAATTGACATGTTTTTAATGGAAACAAACATTCTATTATTATTTTGACGCAAAGAACACAATTTTTTTTTTTTCAATATATTACATAAAAATTGTATTTATTTTTTGTATTTTTTCATCCTGTCATATGTCAATTATTAATTAAGACCAAAACATTGGTTAATACAACATTATTATTTTTTTGTTCTACGTCAATGTTAAATGATAAAATTCTTTTTTTTTTTTTTTTTCACAAAACAAACAAAAAAGGTTTTTTTTGGTTTTTTTATTATTTTTTTTTAAATATTTTAATTTTTTTTTTTTTTTTTTTTATTTCTCAACTTGAGCCATAAACAAAAATACCAAATACTACATAAAAAATGTATTATTTATTTTGTATTTGTTCCTTCTGTCATCTGTGTGTGAGTCACACCAACACTGGTTCACATTCTTATTCTTTTTGGTTCCAGGTCAAATATTAAATGCTAAATGTGTCAGTGTGTATTTTGGACTCACTCAGTAGAAGGTGTTAGTGTAGGAATTTAACGCTGTTTATTATGGGATGGATTTAGTGGATGGATCAGAATTTAAAAATAACAGGAAAAAATGAACAACTGTTGAATTCTGACCTAAAACAAATTTTGAAAATAATATGACTTTATAAAATTAAGTGGAAAGTGTGTTTAATAGACTCACTTGGACACCAGAGGGTAATAATCAATCTAAATGTAATTATCAACCAGATTAAAAAATACCAGAATGCCAAAAGCCCCTTTAAAAAACCCTAATAAATAATAAAAACACAGTAAAACAAAATCAAATAACCAGTTTTATTCCAAATTGAGCTGCTCTGTTAATCAAATCACAAAATTGTGAATAAATGATCATAAAAAGCTAAGATTTAGGAGGATTACGTTTGATTTCATGCAGAAACTGAAAAAAAAACAATCCTAAAAAACATAATTCAACAGAACGTCTGTTACACAGTGATATTTTAGATTCAGCAAAAGAGGAACCTGTAAAATAATGGAATTAAAGCTGCAATTTATTACAGAATAACAGGAGACAAAGACACAGTTCACCACATTTTCCTTTTTAATCAAAGTTGCAAATTACCATCATAATTTTTAACATGAAAATCTGATGAATATATATATATATAATATATATACTATATCTACTATATTATATATATATATATAATATAGTATATATGTATATATACTTTTTTTTTAAATTTTATTCTGCGTTTCTGTAAAAGTTTAGTTTTTCTTGTGTGTTTTTTCTGTGGATTTAAGGCCTGTAATCGGACTCTTTTAGACAATAATTGAATTGAGAGTTCTGAGCGGTCACGCCTTGAATCTCCACAACTTCCAGTTTTCGCTCGGTCAGATAATGACGCTAATGAATAAGAAAGCGTCTGATTGGCCGACTCCCTCCCGACGCCGAAAACCGGGCGACGGCGAATGAATGAAAGCGCAGAGACATTTAGACAAAGTGAGGGAAATTGTCTCCGAGAGCTTCCAGTTAGTTTCATTTGTGTAATCTGAGCGCACACAAACAGAGCGCCGCCTCACGCACACACCCGGCGGCGGCAGCGGCGGCGTTGTTGTTGATGTGTGTTGGCGGTTTGTTTATTAGCTCTGATTGAGCGGCTCTGCCTTCCACAGATTGGATGACCTTTCCAGATCCTTCCGCCGAGTCCGCTAAGTAGATCGGATGGCGAACGCGCCACGACGCCACGACACTTTATTCAGATTGTTACAGAATGAGGAAAAAGCAGGCGCTGTGTGTGTGTGTGTGTGTGTATGTGTGTATGTGTCTGTTTGTACACACTCTGCCTTCATTGGTTCAATTGAAGCTCATCTCCATATAGTTTGTATGCAATTACATGTGAGCGCCGCTGAGTGCTTCTATATGATTGTGTCTGGATACTGAGAGTGTGTGTGGTGCGTGTGTGTGTGTGTGCGTGCGTGTGTGTGTGTGTGTGTGTGCGTGCATGCATGTGTGTGCACACTGAGGATAATTTGTGAGAAAGAGCAGCGATTCATGCTCGATGTGTGAACGTGTGTGTTTATTTTTGCAGAAGCGATTCAGAGTCGATTTGTGTAGAAGTGTGTGCGCGGCTTTATGGGGACATTTGTGCAGTCTGGATGGGTGTTGTGGGTAATTTGTGCAAGAGAAAAGCGATTCCCGCTGTGTGTGTGTGTGGTGTGTGTGTGTGTTTTCATGGGTAATTTGTGTTACAGCGATGTGTGTGTGTGAGGTTTTGTCAATGTTATGCATATACATGTACATACCAGTGTGTGGTGTGTGTGTGTGTGTGTGTGTGGTGTTGATGAGTGTGGAGTGTGTTTCTAGTGGCTCGTGGACGCCGGCAAGGCTTTAAAGGCCACGTCCGTCAAAGCAGAACACGGACGGGTCTCATTCATCTGCAATAAACAGCTAATCACACTCAGGGAGATGATCCCACTCAGACACACACGTCAACACACACACACCGCTTCTGTTTATGACACGAAACAGGTGGAATTAAAGGAAAACAGGGCAGTAAATAACCTGCAGAGGCTTGGACTCCAATCACACGTTAGCATCTTTGTTCTTCTGCAGGTTTAGTCACGAAATGTCATTAAAAGTTTTTAGCACGAAAACAGTAAAAGTCTGTCTTTACACGTTCACCCTTTAAAACCATCTGTATCACATGTGCTACGACAGGTTCAAAGACCTCTAAGGCTCCGCCCACACAGCAGGTCTTAATGCACAGTTCAGATTTTTGGGTGAAATCTAATTTTTTGTGTGTCGGTTCATATTCCACATTAAATGCGACTTCTATCAGTTTGAGTCTGGACTGAATGTGACCCTGAAGTGACCCATACACACTAAAGATGTCCTGATGAAATACGAGACCACGCAGACACACACTGCGTTTACAGAAGGAAATATGGAGGACCAACAACTGTGACGTTTGTTGCATTTCAATGACGTAAAGTTCGGATTAATACAACCTGGACGTTCAGACTGAAGTCACATTGGAAAATATGCGATACGGATCAGATTTAGGACCACATATGAAAGTGGTCTGGGTCAGATTTAGGACCACATATGAAAGTGGTCTGGGTCAGATTTAGGACCATATTTGAAAGTGGTCTGGGTCGGATTAGTGCTGTTCAAACTGTAACAGATCAGATACAGGACTGCTAAGGTAACAGTGCTAAGCTAACACCAAGCAGATCTAACAGTACAGGGGTTATTTCTACTGATAAAACTAACTAAACGACACAAACAATAACAAAAATAAAAGTCACATTGTAAAGATATAATAATATTGTCTTTTCTATTTTCTGGTTAGAACAGTTCTTTAGAACAGTTTCAACTGAATGAATCTTGTTCTATCAATGCTAATCCATTGTTTCATGTTCCATTGAACTCACGGCTCAGGGTTGAACAGGTTTAAAGGCTGACGATGTGTGCGTTCCTCTGTTTGTCCTGTAGGTGGAGCTGATCTCCAGTCAGTTTGAAGGCCAGCGCCGCTTTGGAGCAGTGGCCATCAGACTGAGCAGCTTGCAGTACCCGACGTCCACCAGCAGGAGGCAGAACACCCCCCAGACCAAGAACAACAGGTAAATGACAACCAGGTTTACTACTGTTGGACCCATGTATCGAACTATTTGGAAAATCTGTGGATCATTGGTTCTTTTCATGTTTAACTGAGAAGTCACAATCGCAAAATGAAAAAAATGAGTCAGCAAATGGACCAAATGTGGGGTTTCACGTTGACATTTTGATATCCGATTGACATATGAAAGCAGTCTGGGTCGGATTTGAAAAAATAGGAGTAGTGCTGTTCAAACTATCTCCAACAGATCGGACACAGGTCACATATGGGCACAAAACTCGGACTCGGGCCACATTGGCCTGCAGTCTGAACGTAGCTTAAGGTGCAGACACACCAACCCGGTTTTCAGTGGTCGGACGTCGTCGGTCAGTCTGCTGAGGTCGGTGACATGAGTCTGTTTGGTGTGTTCCGTTCGATCGTCCAGTTAATGTCTCCAGTCTTTTCGGCCAATTCAACATGTGTAATTGTCCACTCCCGTCGTTCAGTCGGATTGATCTGATTGGATGAGGGATAGCACTGGACAAGTGAATGAGTGAAGGAGAAGTTTCCATGTGAATCCAGCTCTGCCAAGGTACTGCACACTATTATTGTCTTCTAGAATAGTCCTTTCACTGCTCAGATCAGATCTGAATGAGTGACAGTCAGTGTTGACTATGGACTTTATTCATTCCATCAAGTCAGCACTGTTAGCATTGTTAGCATAGTGCGATTTCTCCTCAGTTTTCACCTGTGACATTTTTCTTCTTCCACCAGTAGAAGCCCTAGAGCTGACAACACCAGGATCTTCTTATTACGAACCATCTGTTCAACAAGTACAACAACACCAACCCTTCTGGACTACTGAACACTGACAACACCCACCCTTCTGGACTACTGAACACTGACAACAACACCAACTCTTCTGGACTACTGAACACTGACAACAACACCAACCCTTCTGGACTACTGAACACTGACAACACCAACCCTTCTGGACTACTGAACACTGACAACAACACCAACCCTTCTGGACTACTGAACACTGACAACAACACTAACTTCTGGACTACTGAACACTGACAACACCAACCCTTCTGGACTACTGAACACTGACAACAACACCAACCCTTCTGGACTACTGAACACTGACAACAACACCCACCCTTCTGGACTACTGAACACTGACAACAACACCCACCCTTCTGGACTACTGAACACTGACAACAACACCCACCCTTCTGGACTACTGAACATGACAACACCAACCCTTCTGGACTACTGAACACTGACAACACCAACCCTTCTGGACTACTGAACACTGACAACAGCACCAACCCTTCTGGACTACTCAACACTGACAACACCAACCCTTCTGGACTACTGACCACTGACAACACCCACCCTTCTGGACTACTGAACACTGACACAACACCAACCCTTCTGGACTACTGAACACTGACAACACCAACCCTTCTGGACTACTGAACACTGACAACAACACCAACCCTTCTGGACTACTGAACACTAACAACCACACCAACCCTTCTGGACTACTGAACACTGACAACAACACCAACCCTTCTGGACTACTGAACACTGACAACACCAACCCTTCTGGACTACTGAACACTGACAACAACACCAACCCTTCTGGACTACTGAACACTAACAACCACACAACCCTTCTGGACTACTGAACACTGACAACAACACCAACCCTTCTGGACTACTGAACACTGACAACAACACCAACCCTTCTGGACTACTGAACACTGACAACACCAACCCTTCTGGACTACTGAACACTGACAACGACACCAACCCTTCTGGACTACTGAACACTGACAACACCAACCCTTCTGGACTACTGAACACTGACAACAACCCAACCCTTCTGGACTACTGAACACTAACAATCACACCAACCCTTCTGGACTACTGAACACTGACGATGACACCAACCCTTCTGGACTACTGAACACTGACAACACCAACCCTTCTGGACTACTGAACACTGACAACAACACCAACCCTTCTGGACTACTGAACACTAACAATCACACCAACCCTTCTGGACTACTGAACACTCTGACAACAATGACTGATGACAACAAGCTCAGGGTTTACAGAGATGTTCTGCTATTTCCAGGTTTACGTCTCACGCAAGCACAAAAATTCGAGTCAGTAGTCAATTTAGTGTGTTCTTCACATTTTTTGACCGTGTCAGGGAAACGAGAGTCGACTGATGAGTCGGGCTAACTTTACTGGAGACAATCAGCAGTCGGGTTGGTGTGTCTTCACCTTTAGAAAAATTTAGTGACTTGACATTCTTAGAGACAAGTTCAGTGTAAGTCAATGGGAACCAGAGCTTTGTGGAGCAGCATCTAGTGGCCTTCAGTGGTACTACAACCTGTGGATAATACTGTCCAACCTGTGGACGCTGTCTCTCTGTTTTTTTTGTTTAACCTAAAACACTGTTTAAATGTGAAGTTGAGGACCTTCCCCTCAGACACGACGCACAAAAACACACAAAAACAAAGACAAAGCGTCGACACAACAGCGTAGCGTGTCTCACACACAGTGTCAGTGTCAGTATCTGCTTTGGACAGACTGTGCTCAGGCAGCAGCATTTGGTCACAGCCCCACGGCGTTTCATCTGAGCTTTGAGGAGCCTCAATGTGTGGTTATCACACACACACAGACACACACACACACAGACACACACAGACAGACACACACACAGTGGTTCATCCATGAATCATGTGTTTACAAATGACATGATGCTCTCATCGCTCATTGTGCGTCAGCTGTGTGTTTTGTGTTGTTCTAGGCTTTTTTTGTGTCACTTTGTCGTCATAGAAACATGAGGGTTGTGTGTAGTTAAAATGCACACAGACACAAAACCTACTGTTTAATTATGAGTGTGAAGTACAGTTTGGGTTTGGGCTTCACTAACTGGATTGTTTAGTGTGTGTTTGTTGTGCTTGTTTCACACACACACACACACACACACACACACAGATGTAAATGATGCTGTGGTGGTGTTTGCGTTGTGTGTTTGCATTGTGCGTTTTGTCGTCCTCTGTGGAGTCATGTTTCAGTCATTTCCATTGGATGTGTTGGACACTAATTGGTTATTCATATTATACTCTGCTTTCACTGCTAGAGTGTGTGTGTGCGTGCGTGTTATGTGTGTGTGTGCGTGTGTGTGCGCGCGTGTGTGTGCGTGCGTGTGTGTGTGTGTTGTGTTGCGCGCGTGTTGTGTGTCTGTGTGCGTTGTGCAGCGGTGTGTGGGATGAGCTTCGTATTAATTGGATGTTACATGTTTTCTTTGAGCTGCTGTGAGTGCAGCTCAGTGGAGATTTCTGGTTTTGGTTCAGTTGTAAAGAAAATGAAGGTCAGACTGAATTATTTACTGATTTCAAAACGCCTCAATTCAGCCATGATTCCACCACAAAACAGACGCTGCACCCAGTGACGGATCCTAGTTTAACAGACTTTTACTGTTGTAAATGTTTGGGTTTTTTTGTAACTTACTTTTTATTGGTTTTTCTTTCTTTTCACACATTAGACATTTTACAGACTGAAATTAAAGGATCATAGGTCAAGAAAAATAAGAACATCAAATGTAAAAAAAAACAAAAAACAATGGGTGTCAGTCTCCAGGGGGCGTGTCATCGTCTGTTCTTGCCGTTCCGTTCATCCATGGGCATTTTTAGCCCATTTTTGGGGGTGCTGAAGCATCCCTAAATTGATTCCCAGCACCCCTAAAATATTTTAAGATTACTGAAATTTTCTTTTTTCTTGTTTACTTTACGTCCATACTTAACATGCTAGAAAAATGTTAAAACCATACGCAGCTGAAATGTAATGTTTTAACAACAAAAATACAGCACCCCCACCTTGCCTCTTAAAAGGTTTGATCTCCCCCCCCCCCCCCCCCCCCCCCCCTTTCCTCGATTCAGACTCTGTGTGCTCCATCTGTACAGAGCAGTGTGCAGGCGCTGCCTTCCAGAGTTGGAATACAGTAGTAGTGTAAGTAGTTGGTGTAAACCAGGTCAGGTGACACATTTCTTTACTTCTGCCACTTAATACCAACACATTATTATCATCACCAGTCCCAATTTTTGCTGCATTGAAACGTAGATCACTGTTTCTGCTGTTAGGTGGGAGTAAGCTGATGTTTTTTCTGTCTAGGAAATGTTCCATGTGGTTCAGTCCACCTGTGTCCACCTCTGTCCACCTCTGTCCACCTGTGTCCACCTGTGTCCACCTCTGTCCACCTCTGTCCACCTGTGTCCACCTCTGTCCACCTCTGTCCACCTCTGTCCACCTCTGTCCACCTCTGTCCTCTGTTTGAACTGGACTGAGAGAGGCTGCTGTTGTGTCTGTGTATGTGTTCAGATTAAAGACAAGGAGAGACTGACTTTATTTAACTGGATGAACATTCACTATTGTGTGTGTGTGGTGTGTGTGTGTGTGTGTGTGTGCATGTTGTGTGTGTGTGCATGTAGAAAGCCTTATCATGAACGTACAATTGTTTTTCACCTCTGCCAAGGAGGTTATGTTTTTGCCAGGGTTGGTTTGTCTGTGTCTGTCCATGTGCAAGATAACTCAAAAAGTTATGGACAGATTTGGATGAAAATTTCAGGAAATGTTGATACTGGCACAACAAACAAATGATTCAATTTTGGTGGTTTTTGGGGGGGAGGGGGACTCACTGATCTGCCTTGGCGGAGGTCTGTGCTCTCCGAGTGCTTTTTGAGTTTTTTTTTTGTTGTTTTTTTTCAAAAATAAAAAAGAGCCAGATTCAGGTAAGAGTGTAACATCAACTTGTGTAACCTCATTTTCCACATCAACCAAATATTCTGTTGCAATGTTATAAACTGAATAAATGTACCCGTTCATACGTCTTATATATAAAACACATAGTTTGGTTATTTGCCTTTTGGTTAAAGCACAAAGAGAGAGAGGAGAGCAGAGACACTTAACATACACTGGTCTGCAATTCTTTTTTTGAAATGATCTGCCTCTGATTAAATGTGTTAAATGTTACGTATTTTAATTAGATTAATTGGAAAACAAATGACCAAAACTGGTTTGCTGATGTTTGACGGTATATGATGGTGTGTTCTCCCACATAATATTGGTTTGTGTCCATTTATACAACAGTGTAAATGTTCCACTGACAGAACCTGTACAGTCCATGTGTTGTCATGTGCAGACAGTGTTTGAAGTAGATCTGACATTAATATTCCTCTGGAGTTAAACCCATCTCTCATATATGTATATGTTGAGGAGCTGCTGTATCAAAAATGGAGGATTGTTTTCCACCAGAAATTAGACTTAGGGTTTATTTCTTTTATGTTTCCAATCCATTCCTCTTTTACTGTGGCTCAGCATTTAAATAACTTTGATCAGATCTGATGGTTTAGTCACAGAGTTCCTCATACTTAAAAACTGTTATGCTTTTCGTTCACAAATGTGGGAACGATGGTCCGAAATTGCGTTAAAATGTACAAAACAGTGAAATTTGTCTTGTCTGTCCAGGCAGCGCTCAGTGTTCAGCCCCTGAACCTGTGATCCTAGAATCGCCCCTGCGTTCATCTGTTCTTCTTCTCTTCCTCTGAATCCATTAGACTCTGAATCACCTCATAAATCCAGTCGAGTCTGAGACTGAAAGGTGACAAACACACATTCAACCTTTAACTCAACATTCAGCACTCCTCCTCCTCCTCCTCCTGTTTCTCCTCGTCCTCTTTTGTCTCCTGTTCCTCATCCTGTTCCTCCTCCTCATCTTCCTCCTCCTCCTGTTCCTCCTCCTGTTTCTCCTCCTCTCTTTTCTTTCTCCTCCCCCTCTTCCTCCCTTTCTCCTGTTTCTCCCCCCTTTCCTCCTCCTCCTCCTGTTTCTCCTCGTCCTCTTTTGTCTCCTGTTCCTCCTGTTCCTCTCTCATCTTCCTTGTTCCTCCTCCTCCTCTTCTTCCTCCTCCTTTCCCGTTTCTCCTCCTCCTCTTCTTCCACCTACTTTCTCCTGTTTCTCCTCCTCCTCATCTTCTCCTCCTCCTCCAGTTTCTCCTCCTCTTCTTCCTCCTCCTTTCTCCTGTTTCTCCTCCTCCTCATCTTTCTCCTCCTCCTCCAGTTTCTTCTCCTCCTCTTCTTCCTCCTCCTTTCTCCTGTTTCTCTCGTTCATCCTCTTCTGTCTCCTGTTCCTCTCCTCTTTTCTGTTTCCTCCTCCTCCTGTTTCTCCTCTTTCTCTTCATTCTCCTGTTCCTCCCCCTCCTGTTTCTCCTACTCCTCTTAATTCTCCGTTTCTCCTCCTTCTCCCCTGTTTCTCCTTCCGTTTCTCTCCTCCTTCCTTTTCCTGTTCCTCCTGTTTCTTCTTCCTCTTCTTTTCCTGTTTCTCCTCTTTTTCTTCTTTCTCTCTTCATCCTCCTGTTTCTCCTCTTCCTCTTTTTTCACCTGTTCCTTCTGTTTCTCCTCCTCTCCTCCTCCTCTCATTCCTCTTTCTCCACCTCCTGTTCCTCCTCCTCCTGTTTCTTCTTTTGTTTCTCCTCCTTCTCTTCCTCTCCTCCTTTTCTCTCTTCCTCTTCTTTCTCCTGCTCTCCTCCTTCTCCTGTTCCTCCTCTTCCTCCTC
>NC_043978.1:9871269-9895329 GCF_902148855.1 Sphaeramia orbicularis | reverse complement strand
ACAGAGGACAAACGTCACCTTTTAGCTGAGATTGGGTTCTTTCTACTGGTCGAGAACACGTGAGGGTAGAGGTCTGCATTGGCTGAGGGGGAGGGGTGGAAGTGGGTGGGGCTTAGAGCAGCAGGTGCAGTCAGTGAGAGAGAGATGGAAGATTTTTGTGAATTTTAGCAGCGTTTTAGTGGTGAATTCTTGTAAATATTTGTATATAATAGTGATAGTTCTGTTTCGGAGTGCTTGTGTGTTTTGATGTGTTTTGTTGTGTTTCACTGTTTTTTTGCACCTTTTTTTATCTGTATTTTTGTGGTTTGTATAGATGATAGAAGATTTTTATGACTTTTATCAGCGTTTTGTTGAGGTTTTAGTGGTGGATTCATGTAAATAATTGTATATAATAGTGATAGTGCTGTTTCGGAGTGTTCTACTAGTGTGATTTGATGTGTTTTTGACAGGATTCATTGTTTTTTGCACCTTTTTTTGCAGTTTTTTTCTGTTTTTGTGGTTTTTATAGTTGATTGATAGTTGTATTTGATCTGTAAATCTTCTCTAAATGTGTGTATATTTGTATATATGTGTAAATATTCTCTAAGTGTCTGTATATTTGTATATATGTGTAAATCTCTATACAGATCTCTCCAGTTCATACACAGATGCAGTGTGTGTATTTGAATCAGATGATGGATGTTTTTGTCAGTGAAATGAGGGGCTCTGTCTACAACAAGACACAAAGTGAACACAGACTATCAACAGGATCCAAATGACACCAAAGAACCAAAAAGAACAAGAAGAACATGGACACACAAGGATCTAGAACAACTACAGTGGATCAGCACATGGAAAATACAGGAAAAGTTATTTATATAAAGTCATAAAGTTTCATTATCAACATTTACGGGTTTCATAAATATGATGAAAAATTCAAGTCAGATTTTAAATTTTTTTCTATAACGTAGAGTTTTAAGCATTTATGACATATAATAATGATAATTAATGGACAGATATTAAAAGTTAAGTTCTCCCTGAAAAAAGGTGTAAAACAATTGGCAAAAAAGACATTTTCTGACACTTTTATTGTAAATACAGCATAAATAAATGCAGGTCTGTTATAATGGGAGTCCTTAATGACACTGAGCTGAATCTACAGCTTCCAGGCTTTTATCCCCACATGGATGCTGCTATGAATTGTGGGTGTGCAGCATGCTGGACTGTGGGCCAGAGCTTAAAGGCCCATGAGGGAGCCCTGAAGCACCTCCTGGTTTTACAGCCAGATGGTTCTGGACCCGAGTCCGCAGAGACACCGCCGCAGATCCAGTAGAAACCACATGAAGCCACCGCCGCCGTCCTGCTCCGTTACACACTTATCTAATGAAATAAAGCGCCGCAGAAAGTCCGACTGAAACTTGCCATGAGGACATGGAGAATAAAGTCCAGTTCTGCTCCGGTCGTATCCAAACTTTATTTACAAAAATACAGTTAAGCCTTTCATATGTGAAACCAGGTCTGGGTGTGCAGCAGGAATGAATAGGATTAAAAAAAAAAAAAAAACAGATAAAAGCAAAATAGAATAGAAGAAAACCACTAAGATAAATAAAATAAACTTCTGAATAGGTACAATACTACACAATATACAGCATCAACAGTTTACCAGTGGAAATAAAGTGACAGTAGTGACTGTAGCAGCACCAGCACCTGTTCTATTAGAAAAAGAATAATTATAAAACAAGATGTAAATGGGTCCAATTAGATCATTCTGAGTCAGATAATTATATTACAGTCTATTGTTTGTAACAGCTTTACCTCCTGAGACCCACAATGCACTTTTGTCCTCAGTAGGGCTTTACCCCCAGATAAATACATAAATACTGTCCACTGCAAATGGCATTCCAATTAAAACAAAACAAAACAAAAAGTATCTAAAGGAACTGTTGTAAGCTACTGTTTACAATCAAGAAAATTATTTAATGTAGCAAAAGCCAGATGTTTTACTTTCCATCACCTCAGGAGCTTGAATACAACTTTATTTATAAATAGACGTAAGTTGGAATAATGTCGCTTTCAGACACATTCCTCTTTTATTCCCATTCTGTCACCTTTGATCAGATTCACTGATCACAGATCCACTTTATCTGTCAAATATAAATCTGATTTGTCAACAAAATGAACTAAAACGGCCAGCCATCAATAGAATTAACAAAATGAGAAAAAGGAAAAGAAATGGGACAAATTGATGAAAAAATCATCTACTAAATTTGCTCTGAGCTTTAATAAACATCTACGTGATCAGTGAATTAAATATAGAAAATACAGGATTTAGACTAAAAAATGCAAAATACAGGGGATGATATTATAATAAATGGAGACATATCACTTAAGAAATATTAAATATAGAGAAAAATTCATTTGAAAATCACCACAAAAATAGTTTTAGGTCTTTAAGGGTTCAGTCAGAGGATGTTTTGCACTTCTTTGAACACATAAATAGACAAAGCTGTTGAACTGAGCTGTTGTTCCAGTGTTTTAAGAGAAAAACATGATGTATGTGTTCAAGTCAGTCATCATGTAAGTGGAAGCTGTTGGATGTTCACTCATGTGTTGAACTGTGTCTCATGTTGTTCCGTCTGTCATCTGTCTACGTCGTCCCTCACACCGTTTGTCATCCTTTAGTTTTCACGGCGGTTTGCAGTCGAATCCTGCTGGTAGTTTTACAGGTGAGGGGAAAATGATTTCAGCTGCAGTACCTCCAGTGTCCACCGGGGGACAAACAGACTCTGCTCCTTTAACCCTTTCAGGATTCCCATTAGAACAGGCCTAGGTTTATTTATGTTTTGTTTTTGTTTTTTTGCATTGAAAGTGTCAGAAAATGTTTTTTTCCAATTATTTTGCGTCTGTAAATTAATTATCATTATTATATGGCATAAATGCTTAAAACAGTGTTTCAGAAAAAAAAAAAAAAAAAAAAAAAAGACAAAAAGAAAACAGACTTACATTTGTTTAATCATATTTTTTACGAAAAAACAACTGTAAATGTCCATAATGAAATTTTATGAGATTATAGAATTAAACTTTCAACTGTTTTCCATGTGTTCATATTTTAGTGTTTAGCTGTGTTTAGTTATTTACAGATAAAATATGACTATCAATAAACTATAAAAACCACAAAAATACAGAAAAAAAAATCCTATGAAAAAGGTGCAAAAAACAGGGAATCTTGACAAAACACGTCAAAACACACTAATAATACTCCAAAACAGCACTATCACTATTATATACAATTATTACAAGAATCCACCACTAAAACCTCAGTAAAACCCTGATTAAAGTCATAAAAATATTCTATCAACTATACAAACCACAAAATACAGATAATAGGTGCAAAAAATCAGTGAAACTCAACAAACACATCCAAACCCACTAGTAGAACACTCCGAAACACAACTATCACTATTATATACAATTATTTACAAGAATTCACCACTAAACGCTGATAAAAGTCATAAAAATCTGCCATATCTCTCACCGACTGCACTCTGCTGCTCTCAGCCCCACCCACTTCCACCCCTCCCCCTCAGCCAGTGCAGACCTCTACCCTCGTGTTCTAGACCAACAGAAGGAACCCAATCTGCGATAAAAGATGACGGTTGGATTTTATCAATAGCGTAAACGGTTCAGGAGTTACAGTCATTTGAACGACGGCGTCGCCGGAGACACGAGCGTCTTAAAAGGGTTAACACATCCATGATTTAAAGCAAGAACAAATCAGGCGTGTGTTGATCCGTCTTTTGATATCACTCCGTCTTCATCTGTATTTTTAATCCTTACATACGTGATGTGAAACAGCAGCGTCGCCGAGGAAACACACATGAGAAGAAGAAGAAGAAGCACTTTGGCAATTACTCACACTCTTTATGGCAAACATATGGGCTTTAACACACACACACACACACACACACAAACGAACGCATGCTTTCAAGAGCACGAGGAAATGAGACGCACACACGTCGCATATCAATGTACGAAGCAACCCATGCACAATTCTTAGTTTGTATTCACACACACACACACACACACACACACATACAGACACACACACACACACACAGACAAACCAACAGATTGTATTTGCATATAAGCGTACAAATGCAAACATATATGCACAAGAGTAGGCATGTGTTTCCAGTGCGTACACACACACACGCGCACACACACACACACGCGCACACACACACACACACGCACACACACACACACACACACACACACACACACACTCTGAGGTGTTATTTGCATACATTTGCATGTTCCTAGACAGATTTCCAAATCAGCATCTCTACATCCGTCCCTGCAGAACAGCATCACACACACATCGACTCATCTTATGTAGATACTGCACACTGAGTCTGTGTGTGTGTGTGCGTTTGTTTGTTTGTTTGTCGGTTTGTTTACACGTGTCTGCTTTGTGGGTGCCAGCAGCGCTAACGTTAGCGGCGGTTAGCTTCAATTAGAATTGCCGGCTCTTAATTGGCGGTCTCGTTAAATAAAGCAAAAGAGGATGAAAAAGCATCGCTAATAGGACTTTGAACTGCGGCGCTGTTGATAGCGCGTTAGCTAAGTGACTGTGCGTGCGTTTGTGTGTCGGCGTCGATAGTCACACTTGTACTTTGTACTTATTAGCGTGCGTTTGCGTGCATAATTGTGTGTGTTTTTGCCGATCTCTGCAGTCGTCAGGTTCTGTCAGGAAAGTTTAGTCTCTACATCTGACTCTGTTTGTGCCATTTGTTTGGTGTTTTTCTTTTTTTATATTGACTCAGTGTTTGTCACTGTTAAGGTCACATGATCCCATCTGTCCATAAAGACATGATCTAAACCAGTGGTGTCAAACCTTCGGCCCCTGGGCTAAAACTGCCCCCCCCCAGAGTCCAGTCCCTCCCATGGGATGTCAGATAAGGAAAATAATAATAATACAATAAATAATAGTAAGTCTTTGTGTTTAAGGTCTACACATGACCATGCAGTGACAATAAATGGATTTTCTTGATTTATTTTGCTCATACATAACATTGATCACAGTCATAATAACTTCCTGAGACCCAGCAATGCATTTTGTCCTCTGTAGTGGACAAGAGTTTCACAGCTTTACTTTAAAGCAAAAAATTACATAATGTCCACTAAAAAGGGCATATATATATATAAAAAAAAAAAAAAAGTATCTGAAAAAACTGTTTAGTTAAAGCAATGATTTAATTTAAAATGGTGAAAATGTTTACTTACTGGGTGTCAGGAGGATGTAACAGTAAAGGTGCAGTTAGAGGCAGAAAGACTAAAAGGGTTTGTTTTAAAGCCTCCGCCTTATAAATACATAAACATTATAAAAGTTATGAGACTTCCACAGTCCATACACATTCAGAATTCATTAAAAAAAAAAGAAAGACTATATATATTATATATATATGTATATCAATGCAGTATCTTAATTGATTTCCTTAAATATTCTTGAAGGATATCTCTGATGTGTTATTTCCAAGAAGGTATTTTAATGCTTAAATAAAGTGCTTTGGAGTTTTTTCCTGTTTGTCATCTGCTTTATGAACCCCTTTTTCCAAAGAGCAACTCCAACAAACCTTTTTTTTTGGGTCCTAGAACCATTCCGTCCCATGATTTTTTGAAGTTTTTGTTTTTGTTTATTTTCCTTTTTTTTTTTTTTAGTACAATAAAAACATTAAATTATGAAAATAGTTTCATTTCTGGAAGGTTTTAGTGGTGAATTCTTATAAATAATCATACATAATAGTGATAGTGCTGTTTCGGAGTGTCCTACTAGTGTGATTTGGCGTATTTTTGTCAAGTTTCATTATTTTTTGCCTTTTTTTTTACTGCTTTTATCTATATTTTTGCATTTTGCAGAGTTGATTGATAGTTGTATTTTTTCTGTAAATAACTAAAAACATCCAAACACTAAAATGGATGAGCACATGGAAAATAGTTGAAATTTTTTTTTCTATAATCTCATAAAATTTCATTATCAGCATTTACAGTTTTTTTTCATTATATATATATAAATAGAGGTTGGTTTTTTTTTTTGTTTTACTATAACAAACTGTTTTACGCATTTATTTCACATAGTTACGATAATTAATGGACTAATATTGAAAGTTAAATTCTTCCTGAAAAAGCCAAAAAAGACATTATCTGACACTTTTATTGCAAAAACTACATAAAAAACAAATCTCCTGTTCTAATTTTAGACCTTACAGGGTTAAACAGACCAAATAGATGCAGCAGAAAATAAAGCTCTGCAGTTGTTTTTCTCTATTTCTTCATCTTGTTTCATCTGAATGCAAAGCCCATCGTATGATGCCGCGCAGACAACATATAAACATGTACGTTGTGTAAATTCATGCTGTTTTCTGTCATCTTTTGGGTGTTTTCTTGTTGCTCTCTCTGTTTTTTGGCGTTGTGTCGTCTCCCCCACTCCCCCACCCCTCCACTCCACACATAACCACACAAACAGCTCCAGGGCAGCAGTGGGCGGAGTCAAGCCGCTCTCCCAGTTGAATATTTGGTCCAGCTGGCGTGTTTGGTTGTGTGTTGTGTTTGTTTGTGTGTCGGTGTGCGTTGTAGGGGGGGTGGGGGTGTCGTAGAGCGAATGAGCGCAGGTCTTTCCGGAACCCAGGGAGATCAGTGAGGCGAGAGGACGCGCACACAAACACACACTGCTGCTCTTTGTACGCCACTGAGAGATGGCGGCCAATGAAAGGCCTATTGATTGGCTGCGATGGCCGATCCAGGCCTTTGAATCCCATTAGCAACAGCAACACAGCGACGATGGCAACTGCAGACGCACATCTGAGGACGACCACCGCAAACACCCACGATCCCACACCAGCATTAGCATCCTCACCACTGACAACACAGTGAGCCTGTATGAGCAGGATGTTTTAACCCTTAAAGACCCAAACGTCCACCTTTAACCTAAACCATCTACTGATCTAAACTGTTTAATACCTGTTGATCCACTAATATTAATAATACATGGAAATAACTAGCGTAAAACACAGTTTTGTCCCAGTTATTTAAAGGATAAACTGAACAAAAACTCATAAAATGTGAATAAAGTGAGCAAAATACTTGAAAAATAAGGGAAAAATTAACCAAAAAATGTTGATATATGGCATAAAAGTGAACAAATCCTTCTACAGTGAGGAGATAATGAGCAAAATACTTCATACATCATTTTATAACATCCAGAACCCTGTATATATTCTGTTAATGCTCAAAAACCAAAACTATCCACTGATGTAACTGTTTATTACCTGTTGATCCGCTAATGGAAATACAGTTTTATCTCAGTTACTCATAGGATAAAATGTACAAAAATGCATAAAATGAGCAAAAACCTTGAAAAATAAGGAAAAAATTAACCAAAAAATGTTGATATATGGCATAAAAGTAAACAAATCCTTCTAAAGTCAGGAGAAAATGAGCAAAATGCTTGAAAATTTGGAAATCCATCATTTCGTAACATCCAGAACCCTGTATTTATACAGTTAACGCTCAAAACCTAAACCATCTACTGATCTAAACTGTTTAATACCTGCTGATCCACTAATGGAAATACAGTTTTATCTCAGTTGTCCATAGGATAAACTGTAGAAACACTTATAAAATGTGAATAAATGAGCAAAATACTTGAAAAACTAGAAAAGCACGGAGAGCGCAGACCTCCACCAAGGCAGATCAGTGGGCCCCCCTGTGCCCCCCTGTGCCCCCCCCCCCCCCGATCACCACCAAATTTAATCATTTGTTCCTTGTGCCAATATCTACATTTCCTGAAATTTTCATCCAAATCCGTCCATAACTTTTTGAGTTATCTTGCACACGGACAGACAGACAGACAGACAGACCAACACCGGCAAAAACAGAACCTCCTTGGTGGAGGTAATAAGGAAAAAATTTATCAAAATATGTTGAAATTTGGCATAAAAGTAAACAAATCCTTCTAAAGTGAAGAAAAAATGAGCAAAATATTGAAAAGTGAGAAAAAAAATCCTCATTTCATAATCCAGAACCCTGTATTTGTTGTGTTAACGGTGGAAAAAACCAAAACCATCCACTGATGGGACTGTTTAATAGGTGTTGATCTGAGATGGATACGATATCAGACCTTTATTGAAGGAGCATTAGATCAGACACAGACCTTTAGTCAGAATTTACTTTAAGAGTAAAAGATGCATTTAGAGTAAATGAATTTTTTAACAGGAGAAAGTTAAAGAAACAAGAAAACGAATAAAGAATCAAACTTGGCAGATGAAAAAACTGAATGACACAAACTGAGAGAAGTTTATTAAAATAGAAGGAGATGAGGAAGAGGAGGAGGAAGAAGAGGAGAAGAGCTGGAGGAGGAGGAAGAAGAGGAAAAGGAAGAAGAGGAGAAAGAAGAGGATGAGGAAGAGCTGGAGGAAGTGGAAAAGGAGGAGGATGAAGAGGAAGAGAGGGAGAAAAATGAAGAAGGGGAAGGAGGAGGAGGAGGAGGAGGATGAATCCTTTTCCTACAGAGCGTGTGCAGGACCACCCCCCCCACCCCCCCAGACCTCTGGGAACAGGTCTGAGCTGCAGGTGGAGTTCCTGAATGAAGACAATTGGATCATAGTTATTACAAAGAGTCTTTGATCAGATCAGGCCTCGTCATCCTCCTCATCTTCATCTTCATCTTCATCCTGTGCCAGTGTTTCTTTGTCGTCAATGTCAGAGCCCAATGTCATCTCCCTGTCAGCGCGGATATGCTAATGCTAAAGGCTATATGATAGGCTAGGAGCTAGGCTTCTGAGGCCGTCCCACCGGCGCTCCAGGCTAATATGCTAATGCTAACAGGTCATGTGACCAGCCCGGGCTTTGAAGCTGCTCATCTGTTGGTCCACAGAGTCCAGCGGTGCGTTCACCGTCCCACATATATAGAGTAATAATAAAGCGTCAGGCTGAGAGGCAGAGCATATTCATCACAAGTACTTTAATTAAGAGTGACTTTACAGGTTGAAATCATTAATACTGAATCAACATTTATTCTAATGTACTGTACAGATCTGTGTTGGTTTTTATTGGGTCGACGGTAAAATATAGAAGAAATAAAATGATATGTGAATTAATTTATCTAGTTAAAACAGAAAAAAAGTGTCTCCGGAAGAACTTATAAATACAAAACAAAAAAACCCATGTGGAACGTAGAGGAGAGTCGACCATAAAAGACAAAAATGAAATAAGTAAATCATGAAAAACATTACACTATACAACTTAATGGGACAAAAACATGTTAAGGAGTTGTAAAATATTAAATTTACAGACAATTAACATTTTTTAAAGGATAGTTTGCAGATATGTAATGTAATTGAACTTTTTCAAACTAAAACAGAAAAGTTTGCAGTTGACAGTATTTATAGTTTATTCTGTATTTCCAGTGACATAATATGTTTGAATGACTTACAGGTTCAGGAAATGTCAGGTTGTAGATGTAAATTTTTTTTGATTGACTGATTGATTGACGTTTTTATTTTGAATATGAATGTCAAAACAGAAGAAAATAAATAAACAAAACACTTAAACATAAGACGTATAATACATATTTGAAAAGGAGTGAGAAGAAGTATAACGTAAACTCCACCCCTTCTCCTAATATAATTAATAACAGTAATAACCTTCCTAATTTAAACATATCTATACTATAAACTATAATATGACTGATTATTAAATAATTTGGTTTCTGCCTTTATGTTATTATGAACAAATATATGTTTTACATAAAACATAATAGAGTAACACATATGCAATACATATTCATACACACATATATACATATACATATACATATACAGGGTGGGGAAGCAAATTTACAATATTTTGAGGCAGGGATTGAAAGACAGTGTATGACCAATTAGTTTATTGAGTCATGAGAATTTATTTGCCACAGAAAATGTACATAATAGAAAATGTTTTTATTCTATGTGTCCTCCTTCTTTCTCAATAACTGCCTTCACACACTTCCTGAAACTGCGCAAGTGTTCCTCAAATATTCGGGTGACAACTTCTCCCATTCTTCTTTAATAGTATCTTCCAGACTTTCTCTAATAGTTTTGCTCATAGTCATTCTCTTCTTTCCATTATAAACAGTCTTTATGGACACTCCAACTATTTTTGAAATCTCCTTTGGTGTGACGAGTGCATCAGCAAATCACACACTCTTTGACGTTTGCTTTCCTGATTACTCATATGGGCAAAAGTTTCTGAAAAGGTATGGATAATAGTGTTAGGTATGATTATGACATCAATATATGTTTGGTTTCAAAACAATTGACGTAGTGCCTGCTGAGAAAAAACAACTAAATGTTCATTGTAAATTTTGCTTCCCCACCCTGTACAGTGAGTTTTCATGTTTAATTGTGACATGAACCTCCTGAATTTGCACTGGAACGGCCTCATAGATGTTGATTCCCACTGGGCTAACACCAACACAGACCTGTGTGTTCATATGCGTTTTGGTTTCATGACTCATATTTACCTCATCATTTATAAACTCTTCTTCAGTCTTAATTGGGAAAATGACTTCACATGTCATGTTATCTGTAACACTAGGTTATAACTTGGGACAGACTTATGATCAGCTTCTTCCCCTGGACCATGTGGACTGTAAACACACACCAGACCTCACTGGAATAAACAATAAACAACCACAGAACATGCGTCTCATGTCTGACACATGTACGTTTACACTGTCCACACTGTTGCATTTGCACATATTTATACTACTATTGTATTTTTAAAATGTTACCCTTTCATACAGTAGATCTGTAATTTGCACATTTTCAATTGCACATCTTATGTAATATATGTTTGTATTCTGTGTCATTATTTAGATGTAAATGCACTGTTTCTGGCAGAGACCACCTGCAATAAGTGGTGTAATGACGACAAAGCCATTCTTTCTATTCTATTCTATTCTATTCTATTATATCTATTCTATTCTATTCTATTCTATTCTATTCTATTCTATCTATTCTATTCTCTACATATACAGGGTGGGGAAGCAAAATTTACAATATTTTGAGGCAGGGATTGAAAGACAGTGTATGACCAATTAGTTTATTGAGGAGTCATGAGAATTTATTTGCCACAAGAAAATGTACATAATAGAAAATGTTTTTATTCTATGTGTCCTCCTTCTTTATCAATAACTGCCTTCACACGCTTCCTGAAACTTGCGCAAGTGTTCCTCAAATATTCGGGTGACAACTTCTCCCATTCTTCTTTAATAGTATCTTCCAGACTTTCTCGTAATAGTTTTGCTCATAGTCATTCTCTTCTTTCCATTATAAACAGTCTTTATGGACACTCCAACTATTTTTGAAATCTCCTTTGGTGTGACGAGTGCATTCAGCAAATCACACACTCTTTGACGTTTGCTTTCCTGATTACATATGGGCCAAAGTTTCTGAAAAGGTATGGATAATAGTGTTAGGTATGATTATGACATCAATATATGTTTGGTTTCAAAACAATTGACGTAGTGCCTGCTGAGAAAAAACAACTAAATGTTCATTGTAAATTTTGCTTCCCCACCCTGTACATACACACATACTTGTCCATCATGTCATTTTACGTCTTTCACTGCAAAACACATAGAAAAGTTTGGAGTTGTCATTATTTATGTGTTTTTATGTTATTATTTGAATGGTTCGTCTACTGGAGGTCAGATTGGGCTGAATGTGGAACCTGAAAAGAACAGTTTGACCCCTGCTTTAACCCTTAGGGGTCCACGGTCACAGCCCCCTGACTGAATCACACGACATTTTCAACACGTCGTAGTGTTGGAAGTCGGTCATGTAGACCACTGGGGAGAACTGCATTTGAATGTCCGGACCTGAAACACTCTCCCACTTTTTATTTGATGTTAATAGAGCAAATACAACCAGATTTATGACGGTTTGAATCTGGAGCAGACAAACGTGAATAAAAAGATGAAAATGAGGTGTGGGGGGAGATTTCTGACCATATCTACGTCATTTTTTGTCCTTTTTCAAAATGGAAAAAAAAAACTGTCTGAATCTGCAGATTCTAATCCACAGACTGCATTAGCTTACAGGTAAAGGTGAGGATGACTCCCACCTGAACCGGATGAGGAAATTGGGGTGGGGGGTGGGTGGGTGGGGGGCTATGTAAAGGACTGCTTTTATGTCAAATATTTGACTATAGTTTAAATTTATTACGATTTAAATTTTCTATACCTAATATTTGGAACCAATATTCACTTTTAAAGTCTTTGAAAAGGTTCGTTAATCATCTTTGTGTTATTTATACAATAAATTATATACATTTTCTAGTCGGATTTTATATATTTTGTGTGTTTTTTGTCCTTTTGTGTTGATATAGTAGGTTAAAGTAAAAAATAAATAAATAGACAGATGAGATAGATGGAGTTTGAAGTTACCAACATGGGTATAATAACATTTCTGCATTTAGTATATAAAGGCAAAATCAAAAGTACTGAAAAACAGTCAAAATAGACTCAGACCCCTAAGGGTTAAAATAGTGGTTCCAACCTTTTTTTACTCCTGACCCCATTTTAACATCATAAATTTCTGGCGACCCCAGACATTCAAAATGGACACTTTTTTTTTTTTGCTAAAAATAATTTGTTTTTGATCACGTAATAGTTTGCTACACTATGTTGCAAATAAACGTTAATTTTAGATGACATTTAGGCTATGTAATGTATATAATGCACCTTTTTGACGTCTGAAATAAAATAATAAATAAAAACTATAATTAAAAGAAAAAACGATAACTAACTGAAACTGTATTGTGTGTTTATAAAACTAACTACAACAGATAAAATTATGGATAAAATTCCCTTTGTTTTCGTCTTTGTCAATGTTGGATTGATATGAAATTGATTTATTTCACTTGAGCAATTTTAGCTAGCAGCACCATACGACACTTTACGGTCCGTCACTTCTTGTCACATGTCGTTTACAGTCATCTTCTGGTCCCCACTCTACCTGGAAACATGGAGACTGAAGCTGGGAGAAAGCAGCAGAGTCCTGTCTGGGATTTATTTGAATATGACGGAGAAGAAGAGAAAATATATGACGAAACTAAAACTAAGCATTTAGAAGAAAAGGAAAACTAATAAAAACTAGCAAACCTGCTCTAAAATGAATTAAAACTAACTGAATTAGAGAAAAAAAGTCAAAACTAACTAACAAAACTAATGAATAATCCAAACCTTTTATAACCTTGGTCCCGACCCCAAGGTTGAAAAACACTGGGTTAAAGTGTTTATGTTGGAACTCCAGTGAATGTAAACCTGTCCTAGTGCAGTGTTTCTAGATCTGTTCCCTTCTGTGTCCGTCCGTTCAGTGGTGTTTGCTTCACACCTTCCTTCATCCAGACACATAAATACGTTCTTATTACCGCCTGCTGTCTGACGTTCCTAAAAGCAGAGCTGCTCTACATGCCTTATCACGCTGTGATTGATGGCTGGCTCTTCTACTCTTATCGATTCTATGCTCTCCATATATTAAACAGAGGAAACGGAGCCCAATGGTTTGTGGAGAAAAAGGCGCTGAAATACGATGTGTGTCCGATAGGCCGGCTAATCTGTGCCGTCTAATTCATTCCCTGTAGCGGACGGGCCCACGGTCACGCTGTGTTTTCTGTAGCGCTGATAGATGGACTTTATGTTTATTAGCTGGGAGCTTTTTCAACAGCTTATCTGGAGACGAGTGGACGGAGACTCTGGAAAATGACTCAATCAGCCGCCACATTTGGAGTAATTTACGAGGTTTGCGGGGCAGTAATGATTTCAGAAAGCACGCAGTCATGTTTTATTTGGATAATACTGATATATGGACGTGTTTGGGTGCGTTGGAAGCAGATACAGCGGACGGTTCGGTCTTTAGACGCATTGTTTACTGTTTATCTGTGAAATGGAATGTGTACAGAACGGCGCTGACAGTATCAGGAGGCATTTCTTACAAAGGACGGTTGAGAAGTTTGAGGTTTTCATTTAAAGCAAGACGAGCTGTCAGAGTAAAAGCTGCTCAGACTATATGTTCGTTCAATTTTAGTTTAGTTTTTACATTTCAGCTTCTCGTTGGTTTTGGTTTAACCTTCTAAAAAGAAAAGAACTGGGGTTATTTATTATGTTTTGCATAAAAGTGTCAGAAAATGGCTCTTTTTTTTTGCCAATTCTTGCACTTTTTCTTTCTTTGTTTCTTAGAGAGGACGGTTGAGAAGTTTGAGGGTTTTATTTAAAAAACAAACAACAAAAATGAGCTGTTAGAGTAGAAGCTGCTCAGACTATGTGTTCCTTTAATTCTTGTATCAGTTTTTACATTTCAGCTCCTCATTGGTTTTGGTTTCACCCTTTAAAGAGAACAGAACTGGGATTATTCATGATGTTTTGCAATAAAGTGTCCGAAAATGGCTTCTTTTTCTTTTTTTTTTCCAATTCTTGTACTTTTTCTTCTTTTTTTTTTTCGGAAGAGCTTAACTTTCAATATCTGTCCATTAATTATCATTGTCATATGTAAAAAATGCTGAAAACTGTGTTATAGCAAAATTTTTAAAAAGATTCGAATTTTTACATTTTTTTTATCTTGCTCTGCCCTAGATAGCTCTCTGTTATAAATGTACATATCTATATATAATACTGTATATAATATACATATATCTATGTAATATTTACAGCTAATGTACAACTATTAATAATTATACAAAAAGGAAAAATACATAAAAATAAATAGGAAGAATTAAATTTTCAATATCTGTCCTTTAATTATCATTATTATGTAAGAAATGCTTAAACAGTGTTATAGAAAAAATGGATTTGAATTTTTTCATCTCTTTCTGCCTTAAAGCTCTCTGTTTATAGAGTTACATATCTATATATAATATATAAATATACATATATCTATAATATTACAGCTAAAATGCAACTATTAATGAATTATACAAACTGGAAAAATACATAAAAATAAATAGGAAAACTTAACTTTCAATATCTGTCCATGAATTAGCATTATTATGTGTAATAAATGCATAAAACAGTGTTGTAGTAAAAATAAAAAAATCTGACTTTTTACCTATTTATTATAAAACCAACTGTAAATCTTGATAATGAAACTTTCTGACTTTATAAATAACCTTTCCTGTATTTTCCATGTGTTGATCCACTATAGTTGTTCTAGATCCTTGTGTGTTCTTCTTGTTCTTTTTGGTTCTTTGGTGTCATTTGGATCCTGTTGATAGTCTGTGTTCACTTTGTGTCTAGTTGTAGACAGAGCCCCTCATTTCACTGACAAAAATCCATCATCTCATTTCATCTGAGTCATTTTGATCCTGTGTGACTCTCAGTCTAACTGTCAATGAATCCAAAGATCTAAATGACAGCAGAAGGACACACAGGTTTTATGTTCAGTTAATGATGTGAAAATATATAAACCTACATGAACAAAAATAGGACAGGGGCTCCTGTAGTCCAACAGCAGATTTAAAGACATTCATTGACATTCATTTGACCTTTCAAACTCACTCAAGGTCAAAGCCCATATAGACTTCCTTTCTGTTATCAATAGTAATTAGATCAATGTCTTCAACTGTTTTCAACTTATAGCACTTTGAAATGTGTCCCATTAAAAACCAATGGAGATTATAGAAGATTTAAAAAATCATAAAGAAATTCAAAAATCAATATTTTGCAATACTTTGAACAAACCTGGTAGACCTTACCCCAGAGATGTTCCACAACAAACATCAAGTCATTCTGACTGATGGTTTCAGAGAAGAAGATTCTGGAAAAATGAGAGCTGATAGCTGATACCATCCATCAGACTAAAAACAGGTGAAATAATAATAAAATGAACAAAAAAACGAATAAGGAAATTTACAAAATAATACAAAATAAGCAAAAAAATGAACGAAAATGAAGGAAAATATTAAATAGCCAACAAATGCATCAAAAATTAGCAAAATGAAAAAATGAAAAAAAGGCCACAAGAACAAATTAAGTCACAAATTGAACAAAATTGAAGAAAAAAAATTATAAAATAGGCAACAAAATTAACAAAAACAAATAATACAAACATAAAAATAAGTGCCATGGACTAATACGATTGTATTTGTATGTGTTTTTACGTTCAGTTAATGATAGATTTGACTGAAAAACAAATTTTTCTTTAGTTTTCTCAGTTTTGACAAAATAACCTTTGAATTTACTCTGAGCTTTAAGGAACATCTACATGATCAGTGAATTAAATTTAGAAAAATACAGGATTTACACTGAAAAATGTTAAATTCAGAGGAGGGTAATATAATACATGCAGATAAATCCTTTCATAAATGTTAAATGTAACCCAAATCTGTATGTGAACTCATGGTTCCAACATTAAAACCTCTTTAACTCTTCCACATGTGGATGAATCTGTGCAGGTGTTCAGGTGTTGGGTTATTTTTGTTGTCATGTCATGGGTATAAATGTCCTCTGATATAATAGATGATGGTTGTGGTGGTGGGGGGGGGGTGTATGTGTGGGGGGGTTAACCCGTCCTCATCCGTCTCCTCCTGCTCCATAAATATGGTCGGATCGGAGGTCGGACCTTGTCGTGTGTTTGACTGATGCTGGTCGTCCATCCCTCACCGCGATGGATGCCACGAACGCAGATCTGGACCAGGACGGCACCCAAAAACACCGGGTTATGGTCAAACCCACAGGACCTCCCATGGTTCTGTCCACAGCCGCCGTCCATCTGTGATAAAACCACCATTTATGTCCAGCTGTTGGACTTTATTCTACAAATATCAGCTGTTTGAACTCCATTCAACCTCAGTTTTACCTCAAATCAAACCATCCCTTCAGTCTTTAACAGATGCATAAACGCTGCAGATACTGTCCAGAGTTTACAGTTTAATAATAGTTTAGAATAATGATTTTTTAACCCTTAAGACGGTTGTGTCCCTGGTGCTACATTATATTCCACCGTTATTCAAATGACTGTAACTCCTGAACCTTTGGTGCGACTGAGAAAATTCCATCATCTTCAGCTGAGATATAGGTCTAGAACACATGAGGGTAGAGGTCTGCGTTGGCTGGGGGGGGGGGGAGTGGGGGGGCTTAGAGCAGCAGAGTGCAATCAGTGAGAGAGAGATGGAGGATTTTATTACTTTTATTAGCATCTTATTGAGGTTTTAGCGGTGAATTCTTGTAAATAATTCTATATAATAGTGATAGTGCTGTTTTGGAGTGTTCTACTAGTGTGTTTGTTGTGTTTTTGTCCAGTTTTTTTACGTTGTTTTTCTCCGTAGTTTTGGGTTTGTATAGTTGATTGATAGTTGATGTTATCTGTAAATCTTCTCTAAATGTGTGTACATTTGTATATATATGTAAATCTATAGTCAGATCTCTCCAGTTCATACACAGATGCAGTGTGTGTATTTGAATCAGATGATGGATGTTTTCGTCAGTGAAATGAGGGGCTCTGTCTACAACTAGACACAAAGTGAACACAGACTATCAACAGGATCCAAACAACACCAAAGAACCAAAAAGAACAAGAAGAACATGGACACACAAGGATCTAGAACAGTGGTCCCCAACCTTTTTGTACTACTGACCGGTTTCATGCATATTTTCTGTGAACCGGGGTAGAGCTGCAGCGGTTCCAATAACAAAACCTTTGTCAGTTCAGAGCATGTGATCTGAAACACTTACACTGTAGATCAGGCAATTCCAAGGATTCTACAGTAGAATATCAACTCACCTAATGCAGAATCAGTTGGAACCCTGGATTGTTTCCCTGTAACTAGATGGTCCCATCTGGGGCTGATGGAATAACACAGTCCAGGTGTGTTCCGTAGATCCAGTCTACTACTTGGTAATTCATCATCGCAGAAAACTGAGCCACACAAAGATATGAGGTTGGAAACAGAAGAAGGACTTTCAGGGTTTTTGTGGCGATATCTGCATATTCTGCTTTGGCTTGAATCCAGAATGCACAGAGGTTTGAAGTTGTCTCAAACATGGATGGATGTGCTGGAGCAGTTTGGGGCGCTTGTGTGTCACCTTGTGATGAACCTGGAACTGAGGCAGGAATCCTGATAGTTCCTTCTAAATGCAGCTTTCTGTTTGCAGGCAGTCTGAGACCCTTCTGCAGCCTCAGCGTTCTCGTTTCTTCCTGAAAAGTTCTCCAGTGAATTTTGTTGGGCTCATTTCTTTAGCTTGTGTTACTACTGATTCATGAAATGGAGCACCAGAGTCAAGAGCGGTTGTGAGGGAGGGCAGAAATGGTCACTTTTCAAAATAAAATCTCTGCAAGACTAATGGAAAAAATTGCTTTAATATTAACCACAATTTTTTTTTTTCTTTGCGGCCCGGTACCAAATGATCCACGGACTGGTACCGGTCTGGGAACCAGGGGTTGGGGACCACTGATCTAGAACAACTACAATGGAGGTTTAGCTCCAATATATTTCTGATGTTTTACACATATACATTTAACATTATAGACAAACACACAAAGCATGTGTTCCAGACTTCTATAGCAGAACCAGTCCACTGGAACTGTAAATCTGTTTTTTTTTTTTTCTTTTGCAGAGTTTTAAGCTGACGTGGACAGTCGTACAGCGTTGAGGACAGTATCACAGAGGAGAGCAGAGCGCTGCTGTCCATCATCACCTCCCACCAATCAGGTGAGTCCAGGTGGCCATAACGACGCCACAACGCCTCCATTCATTATTAATATTTGGATTAACTCAGTGACCTTCAGAGAGAAGAGGAGAACTCTATGAATGTAGAGACCAGAGATAAAGACAAGAGCCTGAGGACAAGAAATGTACAATATGAGGAGGTACGAGGAGGAGGAGGAGGGAGAGGAGGAAGGAGAGGAAGAGCTGGAGGAAGAACGGAGACTCATATGAATGTAGAGACCCTGAGATAAAGACAAAGAGCCTGAGGACAAGAAATGTACAATATGGGAGGTACGAGGAGGAGGAGGAGGAGGAGGGAGAGGAGGAAGGAGAGGGAAGAGCTGGAGGAAGAACAGGAGAACTCATATGAATGTAGAGACCCCGAGATAAAGACAAAGAGCCTGAGGACAAGAAATGTACAATATGAGGGGTACGAGGAGGAGGAGGAGGAGGAGGGAGAGGAGGAAGGAGAGGGAAGAGCTGGAGGAAGAACAGGAGAACTCATATGAATGTAGAGACCCGAGATAAGACAAAGAGCCTGAGGACAAGAAATGTACAATATGAGGAGGTACAAGGAGGGGAAGAGGAGGAAGGAGAGGGAGGAGGAGGAATACTGTAGGAGAACTCATATGAATGTAGAGACCCAGAGATAAAGACAAAGAATCTGAGGACAAGAAATGTACAGGAGGAGGAGGAAGGAGGGGAGGAGGAGGGAGGAAGGAGGAGGAGGAAGGAGGAGGAGGAAGGAGGAGGAGGTGGTGATCCAGGGTTGTGATGTTTGACCCTGATCTTTGATTTTTAGATTCACAATTGAGCGTCTGTTTATTTTTTAATTTTTAGTTAATTTTCATCTTATCTTTTACATTTAAAACCATAATAATAATAATAATATAATAATAATAATAATAATAATAATAATAAATATATTATTATTATTATTATTATTATTATTATTATTATTATTATTATGTCAATAATCATCAATAACTACCAGATCGATGACATTCACAGTTTATTTTTTGCGTTCATGTTTTTCCTTCAGTATCTCGAAGGTGTATTTTGTCATTTGTAGATGTTTTAATTCATAGACTGTGTTTTAAACCGGTTCAGTGCTTGTCCTCCCAGTTTTCTTCATTTATTACCTGATAGAGTTTATCTTCCTCTCTATCCTCTTCTTTCCCTGCAGCTCTGAAGGATATCCTCCAGATGGTTTCCGGCCAAGGGATCAGCTCCAGCGCCAGATTCGGCGCCAACACGGCTGGATGCTCCGCGCCTGCGCTGCATCCAGGCCCGCCTCTTCTACACCGGCCAATCACACGAGGCCATCGCTGTGTCAGGGATCCCCACGGCCAATCGGGCGGCGCCGTGCTCCTCTGACGGCCTCCAGGTAAAACGCTGGTTTTTATTTCTGCTCATCTGTTTTAGTTGTTTTCCATTTCCTCTGAGCTCCAGCCCTCAATCTGTCGCACACTTACCCAGCATCCTTTGCACTTGTCGGCCTGTGATTGGCTGCTGATAACAGTGCTGATGTTTCTCTGTTCTCATTGGCTGATGTTTATGGTGACTGAGCACTGATGGAATCTGTTCTTCTGTTTTCTTTTGTTTTTTCTGGTTCAAGCATCGTTCAACTTTATCTTAATGTGAAGAAATATTACATTTAATCTGTACTTTTACCACACGTCAAATTTAATTTAATTCAGCTGTTCTTTTTAGATGGACTGAGCAAAAAAATGAAAATTTAAACAGACGGTTTCTTCTTCAGAGGTGAAATTAGAACTTTCTGAATAAACTTTACAGTTGATACAAAATATGTGTGACCCTAGACTTTACAACCTTACTAAACAACAGGAAGAAAGTTGGATTAAGCCTAAGTTTTCTCTAAACACAGTATAAATTTAATTCGTTTGCACCAAAACATGAGATTCAGATTTAACATATGATCTAAAATTGACTTAAACAGACTATAATATAGTTAAACTTATTAAAGGACCTTTTTCAGCCTTTACTGTTCATATTCTCATTATAAAACTGTTTCCTTTGCTTTATTTGGGGCGGCTGTGGCTCAGTTGGTAGAGCGGGTTATTCAATGACCAAAGGGTCAGCAGTTCAAATCCTGGTTCCAACTGTCCACATGTTGATGTGTCCTTGGGCAAGACACTGAACCCTAAATTGCAGCTGCCTACTGGTGGTGTTAATGTGAGGCTTTGGTGCTACACCATGAAGGTGTAGAAAATGCGCTATATAAGTTCAGTCCATTTATTTGGTTTCATTTTTATCTGCCCATCCTCACCTGTGTGACTGTATGGGTTTCATTTGACATGTCTTTAAAAACTGAACCTGAAGTCAAATTAAAACATGAAATCCCAATATGACAAAATATTAATAGAAAACTTGAAAACATAACTACAAATGTAGCAAATGACAAAGTTGTACCCAACTGTTTACATGAAAATACAGGCAACACGACCTCTCCTCCTCCTCTCTCTTCTTCCTCTTCTTCCTCCTCCTTCTCTTCCTCATCCTCTTCCTCTTCGACCTGACTGGTTGTTTTCTGATTGTTTAGTTGTAATTAGAGCTGCAGCAGCCTGATCACTGTGATCAGTCAACAGTGACAGCCATTAGCAGCTTCCACCTCTGTGTGTGTGTGTGTGTGTGTGTGTGTGCGCGTTTTTGAATGTGTAGTAGTGTGTTTGTGTGTTGTTGTGCGTCCATTAGCTGCCTGGCCGCAGCACATTAACAGTCCATTCATTATCTGTGTGAATCTCCCTCTGCACTTAAAGCTTTGATCCGTAAAACCTCCAAACAACAAAACGGAGGTGTGAATGCGTTGAATTATTTCTGTGTTCGGCTCCAAACGCCTCATGCACATGAACGACGTCCACCTCACATGGTCCACATACGCTCGAATTTCTCTAAATTATTCACATCCTGCTTGTTTCAGGCTCAACAACGGACTTTGACTAACAAAGACGAAGAACAAGTACAAACCTGCAAAGTCCTGCCTCTGGGAAAAGCTGATGGCCAGACTGGGTTTAAGGTTTTCACTGGTAGATGGAGCTGTTTTTAATGTCCCACCACGTCCAGAGGCTTTAAAACAGGTGGAAAAGGAGTAGAAAATACGCCAAGTCAAGTACAAGCTGCAGAGCTAGGGAGGTTTTTTATCGTTTGTGGATAAAAGCTCCATATTCCCTGTTGAGGATGTTTTAATTCAAGTGTCTGAGAGGAAACAAGAGTTGGACTCCTTCTCTGGACTCTGTTTTCAGACTGTGACCGATGACCTGCTCAGAAAAGTGGACTGAAATTTCATCTGGTCCATCTATTTTTATTTTTATTTTTATTTTTTTATTTTTATTTCATTCATTCATTTCATTCATTCATTTATTTGTTTTGAGCAACATTTTTTTGTGTATAAGGAACTAATATTCAACCAAATACATTAATAAATAAAGATGATCAAAACAAAACAGCAATTGCCACGTACACTAGTAATAACAAAATAAATTCAATATGTACTGCTCAAGAAGGAGGGGGAAGGAAAGGAGTGGGTATTTGATAAAAGAGGAGAAGCTGAAAAAGCAAGGAATGTGATATTTTGGCAAAAAAAATCACATATTTCAAGAAAAAAACTCAGTTATATTAGAAAAAAGTCATAATAGATAAAACCTTAATTATGAATACTATTAATATATTCTAACTAAAGTTGTCCAGTGAATTGATTTACTCTTTAGAACAGTTGAATATTTGGTGGATTTACTCAAATTATTCAACTATTAAAACAACAAAAATGAGTTTAATTTGCATTATTTTTTTTATCATTATTTCCAAAACACAACTGAATAAAGGATTAATGCAGAAATAATATGGGACTAGAGTTTGTGTCATCATATGTGTTGGCATGTGACACATTTTAGTTAATGAAATATTAAATTAATGTTTTATTTTGTACAAAGGTGTCACATTTTTACAGCTGGACAATAAAAGAATTATGACAAAATGGCCAAATGATAAAAGATAACTGATAATTTTTTCCATATGTTCCCTACTCTGGATTGCAGATGCTAGCATTAGCTGCTAGCTCGCTGCTAATGGGAAAAGCTAATGGGATCACACATCTCCAAAAACACCAAAAGACTCTGGATAAAACGACACTCAATGACCAAACGACAGGATTATTTAAAAATGATCACATCCGGTTGTTTGTAGGACTGTGTATTGGCAAGAATTTGACAATATGATACAAATCACAATACTAGGATCACGATTAGATATATCGCATTACATCACAATACTGTTAACGAGGCGATATTTTTTGTTTTGTTTTTTTTTAAAAGATTAGTTAGTAGAAAGACTTACAGTGCAGCATTGGATAAAGTTTTAACGTGTGGATTTACCAGTTCAAAAACACATAAATCATGTTTTACAGACATTACAGTTTAAGATCCTGCTTAAATGTTCGTATTCTGTTGCGAAAAGAATGCATAGTGTGCAGTTCCTGAATCATCCAACGTCAGAACATTATTTTTGTGCATTCCCAATAAAAAGAACCTAACATTTGCCTCTTTCAGATGGTAAAATCTGCTTTTAGGATGCTTGAAATAACCGTCATCAGTTTAAAAAAACTACATGTATGACCTGCAGTGTCACAATACTAACAAACAACAGAGTAAAATACGCATGTGAATATAGAAATAAAAGAGCATGATAACAAAAAAAGAAAAACAAAAATGAATCTCCGCCACATCTGCACTTGAATAAATACTTAAAAATATCGATACAGTCCTTTTTAATATCGAGACAGTATCATGAAGTGAAATATCGCGATATCTTGCAGAACCGTTACTTTGTTAACCCCCCGGTTGTTTGTTGGTTTGTCTTTCCTTCAGCTGCAAACGTTCCCCTCCAATAGAAGCAGGTCGGTTCTTAGACTGGACCAGAACTAGAACTGGCCTTGAACTAGGACCAGGTTCCAGTTGGTGGAATGAGGGGGGTGGGGCGGGGTGTTTGTTTGGCCTGAAACAGTAACATGCTGCCTCTTAAACCACATCTGATTGGTCGGTCCGAAGCAGCGTTCAGTCGTCAAACAGCTGCACGTTGTTGTTGTGGAGGAAATAAGCAATAATTTGTGCAGTAAAAAAAAAATCCCTGAACGTGTTTTTACTGTGTGTTCATTATCTGCTAGTGCTCTTTAATGACAATCAGATGCATGGCCTAATTACTGCCACAGACTCTGAGGTGGGGGGTGTGTGTGTGGGTGTGTGTGTGTGTGTGTGGGGGGGGGGGGGGGGGGGCAAGGTCAACGGACGGCGGAGTGTGTTTTGTGTTTGTGGTCCTGGT